>NC_141151.1:75927630-76115130 GCF_053477565.2 Lygodium microphyllum | reverse complement strand
CTCTTGGTACACAAGTTACTGCAAGGCTTGACCCTAAGCACACTCAGATATTGTGACATTGCACACAAAACCGCCATCATTCAAATGAGGATGGAAGTCATCCTCTCAATGCTCATCTCGCATGTCATTCATAAGAAGATTGTGAAGAATGCAACAAGCAACAATGTACTTGGAGACACGATTCAGGTCCACATTAATGTCCCTAAGGATGCGCCAGTGATTTTTAAGCATTTCAAATACATGCTCAATTCGCAGCGGTCCCTTTGACAAGTGGCGATTGAACTGTTTCCAATCTCCAATAGGGGATGGAGGGTGCCCCTCCCTAAAGGGATTGATGAGGTGTGTACATGCCCCATACTCAAAATCATCAAAGAGGTAAGGGTGCACACAAACACCATGACGTAGCATGGCTAGCTCTTGCAAGACTTCATTGTTTTTGAAATGCTTGTACATAGGCTAATGCTTTCCAATGAGTTGCATCATTGGTACCACCATGAGCTAATACACAAACATCCCATATGTACTTCTACACATCATAGATGGCCTGCAAAAGAACAAAATGGAAATGATGTTTGCACCAATATTGTGCCGGTATGTCCACTATGTTAGGCTTCCTAGCAAGTTTGATGTGCAAGCCATCAATATCACCACAAATATGGAGTAGCAATGTGAGCGTCTGGAAGTTTGCAATGATACTCCGCAATTGTGCCTAGACGGAAGGGAGATGATGCTTGCCCAAAGCTTTGTGGCAAGAATATCAACCACAATGTGACAATATTTGCACACTGTGGACTCACCCATGCCAAAGGTATCAACAATATAATGTGTGGAGTCGTTGTGCACAAGTCAAAGAAGTGCACAATATCTAGAAGCACGCTCTGGCCAAAGTGGTGCATGAACACAATCTCCTTTGCCTTGACTTGGCTGGTGAGGCTACAAGAGTTATAGAAGTAGAAGTATCTGGAAGAAGGCATAATCGAATCTAAACTGCTTGCAAAAGAGCTGGTTGTGCGCATCCAATTCACGGATCCAAATAGATTGTTGAACCTCGAGCCAAAATATGTGTTGTCTCTTGGGAAGACCCACCAGTTTCGAAAATATGCTGTCAATTGATGCAGAGCTCCTGTAATTGTTGGGAACAACACAAACAAGCACCAATATATGCAAAGCAAGAATGTGAAAGGTGTGGAGGTGTCGTCAGCTTCAAATATGTTTAGGAATGTGAGCATTTGGTACATGTTGAGGGACTCATCCATGTGTATGATTGCTTAAGAGGGGGTCTGCTTAATGGCAAGAGGAATGCAAAGGGAGAGGGAATTGAGGTGGGCCTATGGATGAAAGATGATTTGAGGCAAAATAAGAGTATACCGTGGAGAATTGGATTCTAACAGGGACAACGGCAGGAGAGGGAGGAGAGGGGGGAAGAGTTGGCAGCATCGAGCAGAATATTTCCGAGGAGGGGGAAAGCCCGTGTGTGGATCGGACTAGACTGGCAGGCGTTGCTCTAGAGGAAGAGGTGTAGCGCAGCTGTGCAGCACTACAACTGTTGGCCTGTAAAACCAGCTTTTTGTAATTGTTTTCTGCTGCTCCTACTCTGCGATACCATTAACTGTGGAGTTTAACCAACGGATATGCGTGCAAGTGCATAAATCTGGTAAAACTGCGCTTTTCATGGACCAACCAACTCTGGTTGGTCATGTGCACGCGATATCAGCTCTACTATGGCCGGCACAGCTGTTGAGACAGTGGGAGAGGGACCGATGGATAGAACTCGGTGTAGACCTTGCACTCCAGGGCCGGCCTATGAAAGGGGCGGCCTTCTCTCTCTCTCTCTCTCTCTCTCTGCGCGCGACTGATGCTTGGGCTGCTTTACCAGGTTCTACTCAGGATTTGCTCAGGCTAGCTTGAGATGCTCCTCCAAGCTTTCCCCTCTCTCTCTCTCTCTCTCTATTGGAAGGCTTGTGGTCTGCACGTAATAACACGAGAGGATGGGGGGGGGGGGGGGGGGTGCATGTCAATGCCTACATGGCTGTCCGCTACTGGGTTGGGGTAGGGAGCGCCTGATCATCACGTGGATGAGGGGGTGAAGCTTGCAAAGGAGGAAGGGAGGCATAGGGTCCCCTCTAGCCAGCAGAGAGCGGTGCCATTAAGGCGGAGGGGGGACTACAAAGGCGACGTCTGGTGTTATGGTGGAGGTGAGTACGTAGGAGGTTGTATTCTCGCCACCTCCTCCACCTGCCTGCCTCAGCGCAACATCCGCACACCTCTCGGGCATATTCTCCGCTTGCGTCGGCAGTGGAACTGGCTCCTATACCCCATTCCTGTCTCTCCTGCCCCCTCCTCTCAGTAGCTTGCGCAGGAGCTCGCGGTTCGTTGCCCTTGCTAAGATCGAAGCTTCAAGCGCCTTGTCGAGAGAGAGAGGGGCAGATAGACACACACACAGGGCTATATCACCATACCATCTATATCTCAATGGCATCATTTTAGTACAATTGATGTTTGAACCATCATGAGCGAGAGAGAGAGAGAGAGAGAGAGAGAGAGAGAGAGAGAGAGGGGGAAGGACGGATTTGACATCGGAGTTGGGCTATCACCACCTTGAGATCCACATACACACATATTTAATATGTTTAATGTGCTCCCAACCATACATCCACCTTGTAAGTGTATTCCCCACATGCATCAGTTTAAAAACCACATGATCATGTATAACTATGGGAAATATATGTACCCACTTTAGCAAGCTACATTGAGTCTTTGAGACTCAATCATGGAGGTCATGGGCCACTTGATCATGAAAACGAAGTCATGGTAATTGCAATTTAACAACTAGCCTCATGTGGTGACATGGATCGATGTGGGATTTCCTACAAACTACTTTTGTGTTCATACTAGTCATATGAGTGATAAAACATTCCTACCCACCTCATAAACAAATAGTGTTTTGCATAATCCATCACTTTCACCCTTACACCGACCACACATATACAAACACATCCTCGTGTGCACACATATGAATGAGATTTGAATGCATAATTCATCACTTTCACACTTATACCTACCACACACATACAAACACATCCTTGTGTGCACACGTTTGAATGAGATTTGATGAGACGAGAGGATAGTATGCACAAAAAAGGTGGCTTTTCTATGGCAATTGCAAAATCTTTAGTTTTAAACTTATTGGGAATCCTTGCTCTCCCTTTGCAATGCTTTACTTCCAAATTTAAACAATTGCAATTGATTATTTTACTGAGTTACAACATGAACCCTTAAAAGATGTGTTCTTTTGACATTGAAAAACAAAAACGTTTTATAATAGATGTTTGATTTTTTCCAAGTATACATATTTATCCCTTGTGAAGAGTGCTATCAATCCTTTTTTGTGAGGTAAGGCAAGCAATCATGTGAAAAATGCGAAGCCTTGCGAGCTTGGCAATGACATCAACCATGCAAAAAATACAAAGCCAGCAAGGTGTATCCTTGCAAGCTTTGTAACGATGCCAATTGCAATTAGCAGGAGTATTAGCTTACCAAGCATGTAGACTCAATGGCATAGGTTGGCTACAATGACCCAAATGGCTTCAAGGTTGAGAGAACTAAATCTATTTTCTCTTTTAAAGCAACACTCTTCTTTAAACATATACTTATAATGATAGGGTAGCTTGTTAGATAAGTTACATTCCAATTTTACATATCTTCCAAACAAATTCTTCCTCTCTACCTTACAATTACTCTCTTGAACACTTAAGAGTAGGCCTCATGGTTCCTTAATTATTGAGAAATCATATTTCCTTCTCAAGTCGATGGATAGTCCATTTATATAAAAAATAATGGTAAAGTAACAGGAGTATAAAAATATAATGGATTGTACATTTACATTTAAAAATAGTGATAAAGCAACACGAGTATCAAAATTGTTCAAAATTACTTTTTTGAATAAATTTCCTTAAGGAAAGAGAGAAGGTAGCTTCATTATTTTTGTATTGATGCATTTTGGGACTTATTTGCTTTTGAGGTTGAGTTAGGGAATGCATGGTAATAAAGGTGTTAGTATAGCTATTGATATTGGTATTTTTCTTGTCCTAAGACTATTCTTTTGTATGTTTGACTAATTTGTTTTGTGTGAGAATGGCTAATACATAATAATTGTGGTAGCACTATAGTTTCAGTAGCTTGGGTAGCTCTATTTAGCACTATTCTTATCACGTCAAAGAGTTTCTTAGTGGTCTATCATCCATGATTGCCAAGTTATCCCTTGGAATTGTGATAATAGGTATATACCATCTTTACTCCTTTGTAAAGAGCTAGATAAGCCTTGAAACGCCGCATATGTGCTTTAGTTTTGATAAGACCCTTTGGGGTCACCTTGATCTCTAATACTTAAAATTATTCTCTGCTAGCTATACCCTTTTCTAAAAGGTAGATTTAAAGTTTTTATGATTGATGCTCTCAAACCTTTATGACCTATTGGTGGATACTAAATGCTCAGGAAAGTATTTAGCATATCTAAAGCTCAACACAGATTTATTTACTTTTTTGGATGTGTGTATATTTTATTAAGCTTAGAATAATAGACACTATGCCGATAGCTTCTTTTTAAAGGGCTAGAAAGATTTAGATTCTATATTCATATAAAATATTTCATTCACTTGCATTAGAATTAGATCTGGATACTCACCCTTTATGTAAAAAATGGTGTTTTCTAAAACTATCTAATTGCTTTCAAGAGTGGTGCAAGGTGTCTCAAATTATAAGTAGTTGTGCAACTTAGGTATCTTCAACTATATGCAAAGTGTTGTATCTTTGGTTTTTGGAACTCATTTAGCACTGATTTATTTTATTTTTAATGCCTTCAAAATGATGTAGCATTAAAACCTTTGGGTTAAGTTTTTCTAGTGCCTTAGGGAGCGTAAATGGGATAACAAAGGCGGGTCTCAATGACAACACTTGTAGTCCTAGAATTATGGCGTAGGTTTTCACCTAATGTTTTTATTGGATGGATGTAGATAACAACTAGATCGTTCACTTACTTGGGCCTAAAAAGACTACTCCCAAGGACTACTTTTCGATAAGATAGACTTGCTCCCCCCCCCCCCCCCTTTCTTAAACCTATTTTATACATTTTAAGGAAATTGAAATTGCATAATTCTCAAAGGATAAATTGTACTTATACTTTATATCAAATTCAATTAAGTTACATTCAATTTTTATATTTTTAAAGGTAATATATTTGTATAATGATAAATTCTATATTTTAATATTGATATTAATTATTGAATTAAATATTATTTCTTAAATTTCAAAGTCTTATACATTTCAATTTTTGAAGGGAAAACGAGTTTAATTATATTACTTTTTATTTCTTTGAAAGACAATGTCATTATTCAATTGTAAATTATATATTTTTATTGGGATACTAGTATACATGTTGGCATGTGGCCTTGTGCCACACACACAAATTTTATAACTAAATATTTGTCAACTTCTTCCAAAGCTTAACAACTTGACAAACAAATGGAATGGCAACCATGATTGCTCCATGAGGTACTATAGCTATTACAATTGCTCTTGTTTGAATGGTCTCATTCTACAGAGGGATATAGGTATAGACTTTCAATCTTCTAGCACTTTTTCCTCTAGCATACATGAGCCACTTAGTTGATGAAAGTGGATCCTTGGTTAATATGTTCTAGTGCTTTGACAATTATAACAATGATAAGGCTTTTTGGACAAAAGTGGACATACTCATTCCCATTTGTCGACATGAATATTACAAGGGATTGAGCATGAGTAAGTACAATCTTCTTTATAGAAAAGGGATGTAGCCTAAAGCTTTAAAGAATATGAAGGTGGAGAAACATTTTCAACAAGATGAAAACCTTATAATAGTTAAGTGAGGGGTGGAAGCATAGTGATATCTTGTAGAATTTGGTCACACACAAGGTTAGACCAAAATTCTGCTTCTGTGAAACAAGTCTCTTCTGAGTTATCCTCAAACTCATATCCGCTTGAGCTTCTTGGAGACATGTGTAGATGTGGTACAATTCCATCGATTCTTCTTTCATCTTCAACCTTTTGTTTCTTCTTTCCTTCTTGTTCCCAACAATCGTAGGTTCTTTTGTTGGCATGAGTTTCTTCTTCAAACCATTGCTTGTTACCTAAACATGACTTGCCTGTGAGCCTTTGGACAAGGGAAGGAAAATTCATCACATCTGTTTCCACAAACACTGGATTAAAGATTTGAATAATCTTCACAATAGGATTTGAATTCTTCCTTTTGTTGAGGATCTCATCCTTAGATTTATCAATCCTCCTTGATTCGTTATGTAGAGAAAGAAAATGGGTTGAGGTTGCCCTTGGAAGATGATGATTACCCATCTTTAGGAGACTAATCTAAATTTGTTGAGAGAAGTGTGTATTGATTTGAGCAAACAACTTCTATGATTATTGAGAGAAGTGGGTGATGATTTGAGCAAACAACTTCCTTGATTGTCGAGAGAAGTATGTATTGATTTCAGCAAATAACTTCTATGCATCTAATCATGCGAGTGAAATGATGGATACCTTCTTAGTGGAGAAGATACATTGTGGATGTAGATGACAGACTAAACACAATAATGACAAAGAGAGCTATTTCCAAGTGTAGGTATATATAGCAATTTATATCTGTAAAAATGTACATAAAGTAGCAAACATCCAATAGAAGTGTTGTAAGATCGTCCATCATTGAGATGCATGATTGTTCCATACTTTCAATTTATAATGATAGCATCACAAACTTGCTCTAGTGAGAACACAATCCCTTGGTCAATTTCATAAACTTTGAGCGGTTTTACATTAGGGCCAAAATATCAACGTGCCATATTCTAGTAGTAAGGTCAAATGCCTTGATATGCTATAACAAGAACATGCTTGTACGCAAGAAGATGATTTCACTTTTCTCAATTATGCTCTTCTTATGATGTCAATAAGTTGAATATTTTGACATATCATACACAAACTCAAAGTCTAAGTGTAGAGCCCACTATCCACTAGCATACACAAATCATAAGTTTCTTCGTTCACTTGATTCCACATATCTTTTTGGATCTTACAAGAACTTCTGGGATTGCATACTTATCATTTTTTCTAATGATAGCATGGTCCAAACATCTCCCACAATCACTTCTTACTTCTCTTTTTCATAAAAGTTTACCATGTGTCACATTTCCAAGGTACCAAACCTCTCAAAATAGTCAAGTCCTCATGTGACATCTACATAATGATGGTTTGTGTGACATGATGTTCAAAAGTCACTTGTTTATAGGCTCAATTTTTTCAAAATTCATCATGTCAACGATTCATAATCAATTGAATTATCACATCAAAACCCTTTTTTCCAATTTGTAATTCTCGGAAGAGTTCACATAATATGGAAAGAGCTCTCATCTCTAATGTGTTGTGAGTTCATAGTTTTACATTAGCATAAAAGAATCAAAGGATTAGGTAAACCATGATACACGTGTTACTTGATACAACTGAAGATCAAAATAGATGTTAACACTAAGGGATTGTTACAAAATAGTTAACTTGCATGGAGGGAATATTTAAAAAAGTTACAAGTTTGCATCTCACTCATAAATAGGAGATTACAAGATACTAATGCATTTAATTGATCAAGTAGAAAATGATGAACCTAAATTCCATCTTTCACGTGTGCATAGGTAGGTTCGCAAGAGGATGCGTGCAATGATCTCACATTGTTAGAATCACAATATCATGCATAAGCTTTTTCCATATGACAAACGTTCATAAATTAGTTGTACAGAATATTCTTACCAAGAAAAAAAGAACATGTGATTATAATAGAACCATGTTCCATCAACCATGTGATAAAATAAAATTGTTAAACTTTGTTATCAACATACCTTTACAGCTAAAGTAAAAGTGATAATGATCCAAGATATAATATGCTACTTTTGGTCTTACATTTTCCTTCATCATGGGCATAGTTTTATGTTTTATAAACTTCATAAAGAACTACTCTCGCTATTATATTTTTCATTGGGGATATAAGTTTTTTTTCAAGTGCCTACATAAGACTTAGTGTGTGCACATGTAAGTTTATATGAGGATGCGTAAATCATACTCTGAAGGTAACAATACCATGTTAACCTTTTCTATACGAATTCATTCATGTAAATGAATAAGGTCATAATAAATCCACATCAATTCTTAATATCGGGAAGAAAATGACACACCAAAATATGAGAACTATGAAAAATCAATCATCTGATTAAACATGAAATTAGATAATTTAGAATAATCCCACCTCAATTCTTACCAAGAAGAAAATGATTGATGAAACATGAGAATCATAACATCAATCATGTGGTTCAAAAAGTTGTTTGATTGCAATTTGTCAAAATGAATTCCTTGCTAAGGTGGATGTGGCAATGATGAAATAAAGTGTACTTTTATATACATGATTGTTTATTAATGGTTATTATAACCATCCTCCACATACTTAAAAGTGTATCGACATACTTTCTTTTCTTCATAAGATCCTTAGACTAATGTAATTAACAATATGTAAAAGAATCTAGTTGTGAATGGTTCATTTGATTGGAGGGGTTTGAATTAGCATTTAAAGTCCCAAAATAAGAAAATCCACCAAGTGTTGAGTCAAAATATTGGCATATATTGGCTTCTAACCTAGTAACTGTTGACTACATGATCAAATTCCTAAGTGTGTGAAGAGTAATGACATGTGATAGACCATCAACCTGGAGCCTCAAGGGCAGTCTCTTTGCATAAAAGACATTGTTTTGTGCTAATGGAATGGTACTTTACCTATTACATTGCAAATCTAACTCTTACATAAGCATTTGATGCCAAGTAGAGTTCTTAGGCACTTGATTTGATTTTATTCCCCAAAAGTACTTGGTTCAAGGTCATTTGATTGCCTCTTGCTATTTGATTCCACAAGTCATTTAATAAAAACATCTACTCTCCCCAAGTTCTCATTATTCAATGTGGCAGGTCTCTGACTCAATGTTACAAGGTGTTGAGAGAAAGTAAATGTCTCTATAGTTTGATTCCTTCGGCTCCCTAAGCATTGTGTGTCCAACTTTACTTTTGCTCAGAGTTATATTTTCATACTTGTGTTCCTATCTTCTTTGCACTTTCCTCTCTCCTTCTATTCCATCCCTAGCCACTTGGCTATTTATAGGCTTTTGTTTACTTCCTCATTTGAGCACTGTTGCTTAGTGTAAGTCGACTCATCAGTGTGCCATTCAATTCTCTCCTTCTATCCAATTCTATCCAATTGATCCCATTACATAGCCATCTATGTCTCCTTTTTGAGATGTGCTAGTGTTGTTGGGCCCTCGACTTAAGTTATGCTCTCATAACTAGCTTCTATGTTCAGTTTAGGTCACTCCTTTGACACTTGGTTCTTCCCTAAAGAGATCTAGCATGCTATTTTTTCTTTTTTTTCAAAAAATATGATTTTAATTAAAAAATAAATTTAAAAAAATTTGGATTTGTTTCTCCTTTCTTTCTCTTCCATTCAAATACCTATTGCACTCGAATGGTTACACTTGAATGCAACTCTCCATTCTATCTAGGAGGAAACATTCTCCTCTCTCATGTTTGACTCTCGAGTTTGTTGCATTCTTCCCTTAGACCTCTCAAATAGCATTTGATATGCATCCTTTCTCTAAATCCTTTCTATTCATACTAAAGACTGCACTTTCATAACATATTTCAATCAACTGCAACCAAAAAAATATCAACATCAACTCTTTGTATTTTCCTCCTAACCAAACTATGCATGTTTAAAAAGCCATTGATGTGTAAGAAAAAATCAATCGCCCATTGATTTCTTGCTCATCCCTACTCACAACATGCTTCTTAATCCTATGCATGGCATAGAAGTAGGCACTTTAGATGGTTGATTCAACAATCCTAGTAAATAACGAAACCAAAATGTCAATTGATAGTTGTTCTCAATGATGGGACAAGTGTGGAGCTTCTATTGTTTTAGAAGTTTGACCATCCAATGATGCAAATCGACTCTCACCTAGTCTCTCACCTCTCTCTCAAAACTGTTGGCTACCCCCACAAGTAGTAATACAACAACAACCAATAATACCAAGATTGTAGTAGACACACCTTGAGCTCACTCATCATTGTAGTCTCTAACAAGCCAAGCGATGTCTTATAATCCTTATGCAGTCATCTTGTTCTACAAGCTCTTTATTCAAGTGCACTTGCCACCACAAGCCTCAAGTTGCTTGATGGGAAGAATGTAGAGAAAAGAGAAGATAAGAGATGCAAGGACAAGAGAAAAGAAGACAAGAGAAGAGAAGAGAACCACCAAGTGCTTCATGCCACATCCCTCATGCTCTCACAATTACACTTTCTCCTTCACTCTTCGTCTGTCTCACACTCCCTCTCTTAATAGCACTCAAGTGTTCAAAGCAGTAGAAGCAAAAACTTGAAGAAAGAAAGCTCACAAAAAGTTGGCATGCAGTCGAATGACCTGTTTTATTATCTTTCCTTCCTTTTATATGCTCTTTTAAGGTTTTCCACCTTTTTTAGTTCCTTGGGCACATGGTATTAGGAGCACAAGAAGGTATTGGGAGCTATTCCATATTCTTATAAGATTCGAGATACATGCTCGACCTTCTTATATACTTAAAAGATATATGGTGAATATTATGCTAGCGCAGAGAGAGAACATATGAGAGAAAAGAAGGATGTAGAGAGAAAGAGAGAGAGAGATAGAGAGATTGACAACACACTAGGGACTAGAAGATGGGTCAGTCCTTGGAGAGTTATATAAGGAGCAAGCTCCTCTGTTACACATAAACCAGTTCTTAACTTTTAGATCTTGTCAGAGAGAGAGAACTAGGGAGAGAGAAAGAGGAGAGAGAAAGACTGCAGAGGAGAGAGAAAGACTGCAGGAAGAGAGAGAAATAGAGTGACGAGGAGAGAGAAAGACTAGAATTGGAGAGAGAAAGACAGGAAAGATGTAGAAGCCATGGAAGCTTGGAGCAAGAAGGGAGAGAAAGATTGTAAATGTATTGATATGTCAAAAGATGTGAAAAATTACAACTTCTCTCCTTATATACCAGTGTCAATGTGACATGGCATATTATTAGTATTCTAAGTATTCCCAGCTTCTTACAATCCATCCCTTCCCAAAAGTTTTTGTCCCCAAAAACAAAACTAGAAAGAGCTAAAGAAAAGATGGATAGAACAGAGTACTACTCTGTTTTACAGCTTTACAAATAGGGAATGAGTGAAGAATTTATCATTACAAGGGCTGAATTTGAAGTACGGAAAGTGGACCCTGCTATATACATGATTTGAAGAACTTTAGAAGCCATTGGAGCCATAGAATCTTCAACAAATAGTTCCAGAAGAAAGTAGACAGCTTGCTGAAATAACACTCCCTGCTGGACCAAATCAGCCATAACTTTTGATAGAAGTGTCCAAATGAGGTGTACCACATATCAAAACGAAGCTCTTGAAGAGTACTTTAAGCTCATGTAGATAGCTCAATTCTGAAAATGAAGTACGACAAAAACTGTTCTAAAACAGCGTGCTGTCCTGAACCAGTCTGCACCAATACTAGCTCCATAAGCAATAGGCTTCAGCCACCAATGTATCCTTCAAGTATGGATACTCATCCAATATTGAATCAGGTCTCCAAGAAGCCTCTTCGGAGGGTAAACCTCTCCATTTAATCAAATATTCCACAATAGAAAGTGATCGAATCTTCTTTTCAAGCTGACCTATAACAGCCTCTGGGATGTACTGAACAATACCATCTTCATCAATAGGTGGCAGCTCATCAACTAAATCCACTGGATCACCATAATAGGGCTTGAGCTGACTAACATGGAAGACGTTATGAATCTTTGTAGAAGAGGGAAGCTCTAGTCTGTATGCCAAATCTCCAATCCGCTTAAGGATCCTGTAAGGGCCATAGAATCTGTGGGCAAGCTTATTGCTGGATCCATCTTTCAATGTAGAATACTTGGATTTGGGCACCTTCAACAAAACCAGCTCTCCTTCCTGGAACTCTAAAGGCCTCCTCTTCTCATCAGCATACATCTTCATCTGATCTTGAGCCTTCCTTAGATTCACCTTGCATTGCTGAAGAAGGGTCTGCATTCTATCCAACTCTTCCTTCCCATGAGGGTTGATCTTTTCGTTAAAAATGACTGTGGGTAGGGGCACCTTGTAACCATACAAAGCCTCAAAGGGTGAAACTCCTATGCTCTCATGAGTGGAATTATTATAAGCAAACTCAGCCAAGTGTAACCAAGAATCCCATGAGGTTTGGACATCATAACAAAAATGGCGAAGATAAGTCTCCAACCATTTATTAACTCTCTCTGTCTGTCCATCAGTTTGGGGATGATAAGCCGTAGATGGAGCCAACTTGGTACCCATAGATGTAAATACCGCTTGCCAAAAGTTACTCATAAACTTTGAGTCCCTATCATGGACAATCACCTGTGGTAATCCATGCAATCTGAAAATATGCTCCATAAACTGGTTGGCCACCTGAGAAGCAGTAAACTGAATTTTTGTTGGGATAAAATGAGCTGCTTTGGTAAGTCTGTCAACCGCCACATAAATACTATTTCACCCCTTCTTGGTAGTAGGTAAACCAGTGATAAAGTCCATAGTAATATGAGTCCATTTACCCGTAGGAATAGGCAATGGCTGCAATAAACCCCCTGGCTTATGGGTGCTATCCTTATTTTGCTGACAAGGCATACACTTCATAACGAAGTCCTTGACATCTTTCCACAGTCCTTTCCAATAAAAGCTCTTGCTGATCCTGTCATAAGTCTTGAAAACTCCCAAGTGTCCAGCTAAAGGCGAAGAATGCATCTCCTCCATAATTTTTCGCTTGAAAGAAGAAGTAGAGGGAATAACAATCTTGCCCTTCCACCAAATAAGACCATTTATAAGCTGGTAATGTGAGTTTTCTTCCATAAGACCTTGCTGTAATTTCTGAAAGATTTGGCTGAATTCCTCATCTAAGAGATATGCCTCTTGTAGCTCTTCAATCCAATCACTATGTAATTCCGTCAAAGCTGATACTTTGCAGGCCCACATACGAGAGAGAGAATCAGCCACTATGTTATCTTTGCCCCTTGTATGAGTGATGTCAAAGTCATAATTTTGTAATGTTGCTACCCATCGTCGTTGCTTTGGAGTAAGATTTAACTGAGTAAGGAAATACTTGAGTACGCGATGATCACTATGCACTCTGAATCGGCTGCCATATAAGTAATGGTGCCATTTCTTGATTGCATGCAGAATAGCCAACATTTCCTAATCATAAACATTCATGGCCATCTCCTTATCAGTAAGCTTACGGCTTTCAAATGCAATTACTCCATGCTCCTGAAGCAAAACAGCCCCAATGCCACGGCCACTAGCATCACATTGTATAGTAAACTCTTTAGAGAAATCCGGGCATACAAGAATAGGAGCGGAGGTAAGTAATTCCTTTAACTGGTTGAAGCTGCTATCTGCAAGAGAATCCCAAAAGAAAGCCTCTTTCTTCAACCTGTTAGTTAAAGGGGCTGCAATTGCCGCATAATGCTTTATAAATCTGCGATAGAATGAAGAGAGACCAAGAAATCCTCTAAGAGAGGTAGTAGTAGTAGGCGTTGGCCAATCTTTTATGCATTGCACCTTCTTGGGATCAGCCTGTATTCCTTTTTCACTGACTATATGTCCCAAGTATTCCACTTCAGTCTGCATGAAAGAACACTTCTTCTCCTTAGCAAAAAGCCTATGATGTCTCAACACATCAAAAACCTTCCTCATATGCGACAAATGATCCTGAAAAGTCTTGCTGTAGATCAAAATGTCGTCGAAGAACACCAAGACAAACTGAAAGAGGAAAGGTTGTAGAATCTTATTCATCAGGCTTTGAAAGGTAGCTGGAGCGTTTGTAAGGCCGAATGGCATCACCAAGAAATGGTAAAGCCCACGATCAGTCCTAAAAGCAGTCTTGACCTCATCACCCTCTCTCATGCGAATCTGATGATACCCTGATCTCAAATCAATCTTTGTGAAGAATCGAGCCCCCTTAAGTTCATCAAGCAAATCATCTATCCTGGGTATAGGATACCTGTTCTTCACTGTTATCTTATTGAGATCCCTGTAGTTAATGCACATTCTGAAAGATCCATCTTTCTTTTTGACTAACAGGACTGGGGATGCATACGGTGAAGAACTTGGTTCAATGAATCCCATTTCAAGAAGCTCTTTGATTTGCTTGGCTACTTCCTCTCGTTCACATTTTGATAATCTATAAGGTGGCTTATTGATCGTCTTTGAGTTGGGTTCCAAATCAATGGGGTGATCCACCGCTCTCTTAGGAGGCAATGAAGTAGGTACTTCAAATAGATCTCATAGAATCCCTGATTTGCTGTGCATAGTCCTCCTGGACCTTATTTTTGCCTTTATGCCCTGCCATACTAGTGCAGTCCTGCAGTACCCCCTGTCAGTAAAACGGCTATAACTTTGGCTAGAAAACTCCGATTGCAAAACTTTTTTGTGCGAATCGAAGCTTACAATGCCCTCTTCGAGATGAGCTATAGCACGCTATAATAGGTTTAGGACAGAAAATTCTGTAACTGAATTTCAGAGTCTGAACTATCCAGTCTTGCACCCTGTTTAGACCTGTAAGTGCCCTGTTTTGACCCTGTAATGCAAGAAAGTAACCTCCAATGGCTACCAAACCCTGCAAAGGGGTATATAGGACCTGTGGGTACCCTGTAGTACCTGCACCTGTACTTCAGTATCAAAGGGTGTACCTGTATCCACCTGTAAATACCCTGTGGGTAACCTGAAAATGCCCTGTTTTACCCTGTTTTATTCCAGTAGGTACTTGAGTCGTTGGAAAGTCTTCAATCTTCAATTCTCCACTCGCTGTACCTGTGTGAGGGATAAAACGGCAAGACGGGCTCCCTACACGGGCTCCGAATCACCGGGAGGTGGGCAAAGTTCCCCCCGGGTCGGTTGGTTGCACCCTTTCGGGATCTTCGATAGTGAGGGAGGGTCACCTCTCTTTTGTCCCACTATCTCCCCCGGCATCCACCTTTTTCCTCGGTGGGAATATCAACATGGCAGAGGCTAGTGTGCTAAGCAATTAGCATGATATGCAATTGAAAAAAATAACCATTCAGCCTTTCATGAGATGCAATTGATTGAGATAAAAGAACTTGAGATGGGAGAAGGGTTTTACCTATGCAATTCAGTGACTCACTGATTGCTAGTACTTACCCTTTACAATTTTCCAATTTAGGCAAAAGAGAATCAACCAATCAATTGGATTAGAGTAAGCAAAGGAATCAATCAATGTATTCAGTCCATAGGATTCAAATGTTATGCTGAAATCTCAGATTAAGGCCATTCATTCACTGATTGAAGCTAATATGCATTAGGCAAGCATTGCATTCATGAATAGATGGATTCAAGCAAAGGTTGACTGAGAATTTGATGAAAATGTTCAATTCTTTAATCTCTCAGTCAAATGGCTTAAGCTCAGCAATTGGATTAAAGAGAGAGATTAAAAATTGAAGAGAAATACCTTGACATGGCTGAAAATAACTTGCCAAATGCTTGATAGGGCTCCCGGTTGTCCAATGTTAGCAAAATAATCCAAGAAGCTTGCTTATCTGATGGTAGAGACCAATCTTGAAGCTTCAAATGCTTGAAATTGAAGCAATAAACCCGTTTCCCCCAAATTTTTGCTCCATAGATGCTCTTGATCTTCAATCTTAAGCCATCCCGTGCTTAATCCTTGCAATTTGTTGAAGAATCCTTGCTGAAATGATTCCACGGGCCAAAAGGATGAAGAATCTTCAAGAAATTGTCAAGAAATGGAAGCTTGGGCTGAAGCTTTCATGGCTGCCCATGGATTGTTCACCTAGGGTTCAAGTGAGCTGAGGAGTCTTCAAATGTTGCTGAGAATCTCAATGTGGCTGAAGATTAATGCCTGGAATGGATGAAGAAGAGTGCCAAGGCTGAGGGGAAGCAAGCTTGGAGCAGGGCAGGGCTGGAATCAGCCCGAAAATTGTGCCGCAATTTTCGGGGTTGTTTCTGGCTTGTATGCTGCCCAATCTTGAGCAGTCTTATGCTCAATCTGAAGCTCTTGAAGTCAGGGATCTATTCCAGGTAGATTTTGGTCAAGAAGATCTGAGGTGAGAGAGATATGAGTAGATCTTGGGGCTGAACCTCCATGAAACCTGCAGGAATTTCCAGGAAAGGGGAAAGAGAAACCCCTCTTTTCAAAGTAACCACAGTTTGTTCTCAAACTAAGCCCGGTTAACCATTCTTTACCCTAGTTACCTCCATTTTTGCATAAAATTTGATGACGTCCAGCAATTTAAGCCTTTACCCGCCATATCTGACCTTGGATATCTCCAGATGTAGTCATTGCTAACTGTAGTTGTCCTGCAGCACTCCACTAGTCACTGTCTTGTACCATTTTTGTCTGAAATTGGTTTTGAAATAGGAAAATGAGAGTGAAAATGGAAGAAAATAATGGATCAAACACTGAAGCTCTGATACCACTTGTCAGAGAGAGAGAACTAGGGAGAGAGAAAGAGGAGAGAGAAAGACTACAGAGGAGAGAGAAAGACTGCAGGAAGAGAGAAATAGAGTGACGAGGAGAGAGAAAGACTAGAATTGGAGAGAGAAAGACAGGAAAGATGTAGAAGCCATGGAAGCTTGGAGCAAGAAGGGAGAGAAAGATTGTAAATGCATTGATATGTCAAAAGATGTGAAAAATTACAACTTCTCTCCTTATATACCAGTGTCAATGTGACATGGCATATTATTAGTATTCTAAGTATTCCCAGCTTCTTACAGATCTTGGGAACAAGATCATGATTCCTTGCAAGGTATACAACCGACTAACACTTGCATAACTTGGAAGTTGGAACCTTTTGATCCTTCTTGAGTCTCTCCTTCTCTTCTACACAATATGTGTAGGGCTTTTCTCTTGGAGCTTGATTTCAGTAGAGCTTCCGCAGCACTTGCACCTTTTTTTATCCTCAGGGAACTTGATTTCAACAGAGCTTCCGCAACACTTGCACCTTCTCTTCTCTCCTCTTGGAACTTGATTTCAACAGAGCTTTTGCAGCATTTTCTCCTTCTTTTCTCCTCTTGGATACATGCAAAGTGATGCTTCCTTCACCTTCCCCACACCCAAGGAGAGCCTCATCTTTTATAGACTTGAAGAGCTTCTCTTCTCGGAGATAGAATTTGAGTGCCAAGAATGGAAAGGTTGATCTTCATGTAAGATGTGACTGTTCCAGGGCCTACTCTATAACACCAATTTCAAAATATCTCTCTGTGCGTTGCTCAGATGGAAAAAAGTTCAACACAAAAGTTGTAGATCTCGCCGTTTCCAATAAGCCTTGCGAGCCATTTTTAGAGATAGGATTTCTATCGCGAGATATTTTAAAAATGGATTCACCATGTCTATTTTAAGAAAATCATATTTTTAAACTCTATGCTTAACTTATGGTCCATGCAACCCCCTTGAGCCATAGATAATGAGAGTTCATTAGATTGCATTGGGCCTCAACCTTAAGATTAACTTCCCACAAAATCTTGTGTCATCTTAGACCTTAGAAAGAGAAAATCACTTCTCTTCTCACTTCCATAGGATCACGTCTCTCGTCTTTCTTAGTGAGAGAATTACCTCTCTCATTTTTCTTAGTGAAAGAATTACTTCTCTCCTTAATTCATTAAGAGAGAAAAGACCTTAAACCTTGACTTATAAGGGAGAGGATGGCCCCAAATGAATCCAATGCTCATTACACACAAGTAAACATTCCTAGGCATCCCTGGATGCACACATAAATACATATACAAAACGCTAATGCACTTCCTCTTCTTAGAACTCAATCCATCTTCATTTATGTGTAACTCCTTGGTTCTTGTGTACACTCTTACAATTGGTTGACACTTATTTCCCCCTTCATAACTTGTACTGCTTGTACCAGATATCCTTGTCATAGTGCTTTGATCACCCCATTAAGTGATGCACTAGGAATACTAGTCTCTAAATGGTCTCATGGCCATGCTAGATCATCATCAACACTTAAAGAAAAGCGAGTCATTAATTCATTGACATAAATTTACTAAAATAGAGAATGCGTAATAAGCAATCAATTGAGTGACACATACTCTACTCACAAAAATATTATAATTTGCACAAGAGTGAGCATGGCTCTCGACATTTATAGATCACATTATTCAACCTATATTTGTTAATGTATATTTAAAAATTTACAAAAAAAATTAATCCTCTCAATCGTTGGGTATTCCCTTGCTTCTCCATTCTCATTTGATTTATGATGGGGTTAATAGAATTTTATTATCTTTACTCTTATTTCAATAACTGTTCCAATCCATATCTGGACTTTGCCCAAAGACCAAATAACAAGCAAGTTCACCCTTAGCTAGAATTGGGACCTTTCAAGAGATCCACCAAAGCTTGCAGGGGTAAGCTAGTCCTAGTATGCCCAAGGAATTACGGCAAGAGTCCCTTGGCTCCTTGGTTTCACTTAGTATACAAAAAGTGCCTACAAAGAGACCTCTTGTGTCCCATGCTAGTCCTAGCAATCCAGAGCAACAATCCAGATCCATTGGTGAAGAGTGAGTGCATTTAGCCTTGCAAAGATCTAGCATACATATCTAATCATTTAGTCTATTTTTGATAAATTAATTCTTAGCATCCACAACTAGTAAAAAACATTTCTTTCAATGTGACAAGTAGCATGATAAAATATACTTGTGGATGAGTACTCGTCTAAGCATTGAGCTTACAACCATATGTTATACATAATGTTCAAGTCATGTTTCTTATTCCTTGGGTCTTGGTTTTACCAGAACGAGACAGTTGTTATTGGGATATCTCATTTCCAATCTAGGTAACAAGATGGTGTTTCTATTTCGACCATCAAAGTTTTTAAACAAAAGATCAAGTGATCAATTTTTATCAAGGTTATGAAAATGAAATACTTACAAGTTCCTTCCTAGATAAATTTCTAAAAATTCTTGATATTTTTTTCCTAATCCTTGTTAACTCAAGATATTAATTTCTCTAATAGCTAAATTTTTTAAGGATAATTGAGAGAATTACTCACCAACATTCCTAGTTATTATGATTTTCCTAAATATTTTTTTCAAAATGAAAGTTCATTTTAATATTCAACAAATCAATCATTTTGTTGTCACAAATTTAAACATATAATAATTTTGAAAATTCAAAAGTACGGGTTAGATTCCATTATGAGAGAGGTGCTTGTATTTGGATTTCCTCCTAAGTACTTATAATTTCTTGTTTATCTACTTCACATCTCATGTACACACAATGATCTTGGAATGCTAGTAGTTGCAATCTAGATTATCGATATTATTCATTCAATTTTCTATTGTTATTTTATCAAGATTATTTTGAAATATGAAGGAAATAATTTGGACTTTTGGCATGGCAGAGATGTCACACTCCCACACCCTACATCTCATCCTGCTCTAACATTCCCCCACTTTGGGGGTATCTTGTTGCTGGTATGTTCCTCGCCTTTCTTCTTCCTTCAAGACTTGAGTTTCTTAAATCCACAAGCATAACCCTTACTCAGTATCACTCTTTCTTCATTATCTCTATCTATATGTTTCTAGCTCTCTCTCCTCAATCTTTCTTTAATACCTTCCTCTATGTATTCCCTATATGTATGTATGTATTCTACTCTCTCTCTCTCTCTCTCTCTCTCTCTCTCTCTCTCTCTCTCTTTTCACACACACACACACACACACACACACACACACACACACACACACACACACACACACACACACACACACACACACACACACACACACACACACACACACACACACACACACACACACACACACACACACACACACACACACACACACACACACACACACACACACACACACACACACACACACACACACACACACCTCTCTCTCTCTCTCTCTCTCTCTCTCTCTCTCTCTCTCTCTCTCTCTCTCTCTTCTTATATATGTATGTGTGCGTGCACACACACACACACACAGACATGTATTTTTTGGGACCTAAAATGGCCCGAACAGTGGCTCTTATATGCTAAGCACACTATTGGACCTCAAACACCCAACCTCCATGGCCTTGTGGCCATGAGCACTTGGTTCTTAGGCTAGCAAATATCACTTGCCACTAAGACAATGAAATTTTTTAGTTCACTTCTTGATTGCCTATCCCAAACTTCGAGCTAGAGTAGCCCAACATATTAGTGTCTAATACACCATACATGCAACACTTAGGAACCTCCTTGGCTGAATGCCGTGGCCTCTATCAAAGTGAGTGCCCTTTACTAGTTGGGTATTTGACCCGCTGTCCCTTGTTTGATTTGAAAAATTGTTTCACATAGTCCACTCAACTCTCTCTTTAATCCCTTTTTATCCATGCACACCTAATTAGCGTACACTCTCTCAAAGTAAAACAATTGCTATGCCATATGTATGTAAAGGGATGTTCAAATGCATAACATGTATGATAAGTTCTCACGAATCCTTTAATGCAAATACAAAGTTTAACTGTAGCAACCATATCTTTCCATTTTTTCATGCCTTTTCTGTATACAATGTGGTAGTGTAATATGCAACCCAAGGTATCGCATACTCCCAACTTGCGCTACCTTTGGGTAAACATAAAACACATAATAATCCTAAGTATGGGGTGAATTAGAAAAACAAAACTTTCAGCATGCTTAGTTAGATATACAACTTGCAATTATGACTGATGGCATCGAGGCCAAGCATCGAGGGCAACACGTGCTATCAAAACATCACTTTTGAGCATTAAAACCATCATTTTCATGAAAAATAAAGTTTTATATGTAATATTTTATGAATTTCTAAAACTCTCACATATTCTTGGTTTTCTCTTAATTATTGGTATTTTTATATAGTTTTTTACTATTTTTATCCATATTTTCTTAATTTTATTTATTTATTTCATGTAAATTTTGAAAAATAGAAAATAGAGAAAAAAATCTGTTGAAAATTAATATTTTTCTTATATTTTTTCCCTCTAAAACAAATTTTCATTTTATTACCATTTGCTTTATCAATTTTCTTAGACTTACTTGAAAAATTGCTACATCACTATAATGTGTGTGTCATGCTATGAGAGATCCAAGGTCATTGAGGTTCCTTCCAGCTGCTAACATACTTGAATAAGCTACCACACACTCTAGAAATGCATCTTGATGCTTTTTTTTTGCACACCTTTCACCTCTCCTACTCAAACCCTATCCCCCTTCCCTCGTATGAATACATGTAAATGGCTATGGAGGAGGAGAGAGAAATACTGCATCTTTGGAGAGAGAGTCACATGCTTGGGATAGTATGGGTGGAAAATAAGAAAAATATTTTGTTTTTTTCCTTTCGTGTTGTTTATCTTTCTATTCCTTCTCTCCCTCACACTAGTCCTTTTTTCAGGTGGCCCCTTTAGTCCTATTGTCATACCATTTCAATTTTGCCTAAATTTGGGCCATTTAAATGCTCTATGGGCTATCGCACTGCTCTCCCCATAAATAAGGGTAATTTTAACATCAACTTTTGCATTAAAAAACATGTTTTTGACTCAAATTTGATGGTTGAAACTCCAAAACTTCTCATAATCCTGACTTTGTGCTCTACTTTTCCTTTAGCTTTAAAATTTCATGTAACTTGTGCCTTAGTCACCTTGTAAATTGGACCGCATTTGAGTCTTGAATATTCAAAATTTTCACTAAACAACTTGCAAATCTACCGGAGAATTTATAAAAAGAAAAATAAAGAAAAGTGATTTGCGAAGTCACGCGCGTCCCGATCGCAGTCCACAGACAGAAAACAACACTTCGAATAAAGAAAAGGAGTGAACTAAGAGCTTTCTAGCCAAGTGTCTTGGAATTTTACCCCCCTTTTGGAGCCAATGGAACCCTCAGATTTATGATCTGAGCATCAGATCACTAATCTTTCCAAGATCTCCCTCCACAAAGAGCTCCACTTCTCAGCACAAGCCCTCTCCTCTAATTCACTATAAATATGAGGCATGGGAGAGGCACAAAAAAGCATAATGAGACCTCGAGAGGCTGCGAGAGAGAGGTAGAGAGAAGGATACCCCTCCAAGAGATTGTGAGGAAGAGCTTGAGAGAGAGAGAGAGAGAGAGAGAGAGAGAGAGAGAGAGAGAGAGAGAGAGAGAGAGAGAGAGAGAGAGAGAGAGAGAGAGAGAGAGAGAGAGAGAGAGAGAGAGAGAGAGAGAGAGAGAGAGAGAGAGAGAGAGAGAGAGAGAGAGAGAAGAGTCACCCCGAGAGGCTGCAAGGAAGAGAATTAGCTCAATTTTCTCTATCTCGATCCTCGACTTAACCATATTCTCTTGCACTCTTCCATCTTGAATCTATTCCACCTTCTTAATCTCTTGAGTCTACTTACGGACGATGGCCTCCAAGTGAACAATGTCGCGTGCGGATGACAATCCTACAACTAGCAACAAGGCTTCGGGCAAAGGCATCACTGTCAATCCAACTGCGGTTCCGGTCGTAAGTAATGTATTTTCAAATTGATAGATGCTTGCTTTAATTCTCGTATGAGATACGTTAGGCCCCATACTATGATGCACGAGTATAGGTCATCGGAAAGGATAAATTCCATCTCACCTAATTAGAAGATGGAGTTTATGAAGTGCATATATCAAGGAAAGATAATTGCACCTAGTTACATATGACTTATTTGCTGGTAGAGCAATTACAAGGAAGAATTAGTCAAGGGTTATGAATGGCATAGTCGTCAAAAGAACGACATTAAAAGATTGTGCATACAAGTGCTAGATTAAAGTATAGTCAAGGGTTACAAATAGCATAATTACTAAAAGAATATGACATCTCAGAATCATGAATAGAAAGTACTAGTTTAGAGTTTAATTACTTCGAAAGTACTTATCCTAAGAGCCCAAATATTAAGAAAAACTAGATTCTAGCTCAATGCAAGGCATGTTGGAGTCTAATTACTTGAGATCATCTCGCACTTATCTTATTAAGTATTTGCACGTTATGCCTATAACATGTTTGATATATGAGGATAATTTTCTAGTTGCCTCATGACTTGACTAAGAGCTAGTACAAGAAATTAATCATAAGTGTTAAAACTAAGATGTCTTGAGATCCATTGGATAACGATGACTTTTGCCAATCCAAATCCAGGGTTGGGTTATCAATCAAGGTAAGTGACCTATAGAACTTACATCATGAATAGTGTTTGAACCCTTAACATATGCCCTAGCCAAAGGAAGGAAGTGTTAAGAAACATTTTTGCATAGTATTGCTCTTAGATCCCAAGGGGGAGAGAAAATATACGATGGAAATGTTATATTGTCTATTCTTGTATCGGTTGGAAAGAATGCATTTGGTTTTATTGGTTGATCGAACAACATCCTAAATGCTTTTACATTCAACTAGTTGTTAGTTGTTGTTTGGATGATTATTCCAAGTGCTTGTGATTTATGGTAAATGCATGGCAAGGGTCTGTGATGACAAGTCGCCATGGGAATAAAGGAATGTTTTCTTGGAAAATGATATTAGGGCTGAATGCCTTGTTTGTGCTTGATTCTTAAAGGATTTAATTAAGGAAGGATATTTTGCATGGGTGGATCACCTCCATGATCGCACTGTGGATTAACCCAAAGAGGGCATTGCTCGATTCATGGGCCGAAGGTCGAGTGGTGAAAAGGCCAACCACGGGAATGATGTTTCGCTCCTAGACAACTTGTGGGTCAATTGGAGCTCTGGACACCCCTTGCTAGGTCTAGAATGGAGAAAGGATTGAGTTTGTAGTGCCATGTGAATTGGACCAGTTACTTCTGTAGGGCAGAAGGGATACTTCTGTTGGACACAAGCGATATATAATTTCTCCTATATGGGCGAGAGACAAAGATTAACTTGAAGATAAGTTAAGGAACTTGTTTGAACTTGTTTGTCAATAGATTGCTTTGCTATGTTTTCATGTTTGTGCTATAAGTTATGCGAACGAACCCCGTTCCCTAAAAGGCTTAATTAATGAACCTGACTTTAAGTGTCACACATAAATGTGGTAGGACCTAATTAGAAAACTAAAGCTATTAAGGGAAGCGGGCAGGCGAAAACCGCGACGGGTCTGTCCTACGGCAGGGTGGTCCCAGAGAACTAGGAGGCTTCTCACAAGATTTTATTGTCATTCGAGCTTTAGGTATTGTTAGGTTAGAATCCGATTCATGTCGTTTTAGGGGACCGGAATGGGACTATGCCCTATGGGCAGAGAGGTTGAGCGGCGCATCCCTCTCGTTTCCCATTCTCTTTGAACCAAGTGCGGCATGGGTCTGCTTCGGATTGGGTATCTCTGCGTAAAGTAGGATGTCCAAAATCCGACGCTAGAATGCTATCAGGAGACCTTGACAACTAGGAACCCAAATTTCAGGTCGATCCTAGTGGGTTCAATCGTGAACATTCCGTTGCGAGGCGGATTTGGGAAACCCTAGGCGACAAAACTCAGAACATTCCCTGGGAGTGCCAGGCAAGCGACGCTTAGATTCGTTTCTCGATAGGCCGCTAAAAGAGTGCCTAGAAAGCCGATGGCAGGCACTTCACAAGTGCTTTGGGTAAATTTTCAATTTTTTAAGTGCAAAAATTGAAGATTCGAGACTCAAATATGGTCCACTTTGCAAGCCGACTAAGGCATAAAATATGGGACATTTTTAAGTTAAAGGCAAAGTGGGGCACAAAGTCAATATTATGTGGGAAGTACTAGAGTTCCAACGATCAATTTTGAGCTAAAACCATATTTTTCTATGCAAATGTTGATGTTAAAGTGACCATTGTATATAGGGAAAGCAGTAGGACAATCCATAGGACATTTAAATGCCCAATTTTTGCCAAAATTGAAAAGGCATGACTATATGACCAAAGGGGGCATCTAAAAAGAGGAAGAATGGCATGAGAAAGAGAAGGAATAGAGAGATAAATAGCATGAAAGGAAAAAAAAATCATATTTTGCTTATTCTCCTCCCATACTATCCCAAATCAAGCATATGAATATAGAAACAAAGCCTAATATTCACCCTCTATGTGAGGATACCACTCTTACATGCTATTTTGAGTATTTAGAAGTCTAAAATAGAGCCTACTCTTCACCCTTTACATGATGATGGCACTCTTATGGGCTTATTTTGAGTATATAAAAATTTGGATTTTTAATATTTTTCTCTCCAAAAATGCAATCTTTCTCTCTCCTCCTCCATAGCCATTAATATATATTCATATAAGAGAAGGAGGATGGGGGTTTGAGTGGGAGAGGTGAACGGTGTGCATAAAGGAGCATGGAGACATGTTTCTAGAGCACATGTGAGAATATTTATATGTGTTAGCAATTGGAAGGAGCATCAATGACCTTGGATCTCTCATGGTGTGGCACACGTATTACGATGGTGTAGTTGTTTGCAATAAAAAAATTGATATAAAATGGAAATGAAATGAAAAAACGTTTTAGAGAGGAATAAATGGAAGTAAAATCTTAATTTTCAATAGCTTGGTTGCTCTATTTTCTATTTTTTAATTTTCTATGCAAAAATGGGTGAAAATAGAGAAAATATGAAAAAATTCACAAAAAAGATTTAAAATGGCAATAATTAGGATAAACTCAAGAATGTGTGAAACTTTCAAGAAATCATTCAAAAATACATATGCAGCTTTAGTTTTCACAAAAATGATGATTTTAATGCTTAGAAGTGATGCTTCCATAATAGTGGGTTGGCTCAATGCCATCTATCATAATCTAAGTGGTACCATAAGTTATATCCAATTAAGCATGCTAAAATTTTTATTTTTATGATGCATTGCATGCTTAGAACACTCATGTGCTTTATGTTCGCCCAAAGATAGAATGAGTCAGGAGTATTGGATGCCTTTGGTTGCATGATACACTATCGCATTGTATAGAGAAAAGGCATGAAAACATGGAAATATATGGCTGTTGAACCTACAATTTATATTTTCATTAAAGGATGCTTCAACACTTGTCACATACGTTATACATTTGAGCATCCCTTTACCTACACCATGGCATAGTAATTGTTTTACTTTGACCGAGTGTGTGAGGAAGTGTAGGTTGATTAGCTACAAGGGTAAAAAGGGATTAAAGAGAGATTAAGTGGACTATGTAATCACATTTGTGAAATTAGATGAGGGACATCGGCATTAAAGGATGTTTGTTGAGGCCACTACATTCAGCCAAGGAGATGCATGTGTCATGTGTGGTGTATTAGAAGATACCATATGTTAAGACACTCTAGCTTTGAGTTTGGGATAGACAATTAGGAAGAGGACTACAAACATGATATCTTAGTATGAGGGGAGATTTACTAGCTTAAGAACTAGTTGTTCATGGCTACAGGGCCATTAGGGTTGGATATCTAAGGTCTCGTAGTGTGCTTAGCATGTGAAAGTAAATTCTTGGATGATTGGATTTGCTCGGAGTAATGCGTCTTGCAAGTCCGTTGGACTCATTGCTTCAAGATGGTGGTTCAGAGGAGTGTTTAGGCCATGGCAAAACTTGGATACTTGTTGTGCAATATCCATAGGGGATGCATATTTTAGTAGGGTTATAAAATTTGAGTAGTAAGATTCCAAAGTTAATTCTAGCTACTTTAGCTTGAAGAATTCATTCATCTTCAAAGTTTGGTAGGTTGGCGGAAGGTATCATCCGTGTACAACATCTTTCAGCTGAACCCAAGTAACAGCAGCTTCAGAAACACCTTCATCTTTGCACCATTTCTTCCATCATAATCGAGCCTGACCAACTAACTTAAGTTTGGCTATCATTGCTTGATTGGTAGAGGCAGTTCCCGAAGTAAAGAAATAGTCATCCATCGACTCAATCCATATCTCTGCCTCTGCTGCAACGTCTATCCCTTCTCCATCAAACTCGGGTGCCTTAATTTGCTTGAGAAATAATTTCTTCTCTTGCATGTCAACATTCGTGGGTGCAGAAGGTGCCTAAGAATCAAGCCATACTGCTTAGATTATTTTGTTTAGGATATGTCTACAAACCATACATTAGTCAATCACGTATCATTACAAAGTTTTGCTCTGATACCAACTGTGAGGTGCCTACCCATCGGCTTTCCAGGAACTCTTTTAGCGGTCTATTGAGAAATGAATCTAAGCGTCGCTGCCCAGTACTCCCTAGTCCATCTACTAGAGAGAGAGAGAGAAGTATTGCTTTCCATGAGGCAAGAAGAACCATCTGCGAGGCCTACATCATTGAATCCCGCAATAACCATCATCATCATCAAGAGTCTTATGCCCTTGCCAACCGATATTACTGCCATGTTCTTCTTCTTCTACGAATCATATTTCCATCATGGCCTCGAAGAAAAAGAATTCAAAAGTGGAAATCTTGAATGACCCTATGAACGTGGAAGCAATAGTTGGAGTTGCGAGCGTGGGAGTCACTAACGGAGTCACGGGTGTGGATAACAATCCTTTATCAAATTTGATACCATAGGTTTTCTAATAAATTTCTATCCGAATTCAATAGAAATAAGACAAGTCTCTTAAGAAATACTGTGATCTTAGAGTATTCACTTGGTAAATTATTAGAACATCTTATAGGCTTAGTCAAGGATATAGTTTAATCTGGAAGCTTTGATAGAAGACTTTGAGAACAAAAATATCTCTAAGTTAAAGAATTAAAGAAACTTGGTTACAAGAATAAACCTTAAACATGGAAGTTAGAGACCCCAAAATCTAGATATCCTTAGTTAAATTCCAAGGGTAAGAGTTCATTATGTGAAATTCAAGTATCGATTGCTACTAGATTAATCATCACTTGAAAGTTGCCTGATTGATTGAAGTCATAACTTCTTGAAGACATCAATCTTGTTTGTGATTTCCTAGATTAGATCCTAATTGAGTTAAGTATTGGAACATATATAAATTGAGGAGCTCTATATCTCCCTCAAGGATAGGTGTTGAATCCCCATACCAAGAAGGGATATTTTTATTGCCACGGAAGCATGGATCGACTCCGATGGCGAGAGGTCTCCTAGCATGGATCGTATTAAGTAGGAGGTGGTTAAGGTGCTAGGGGGGACTCTGGCTAGTAAATCCTTTAAGCACCTAGGAACTACTTGGTCTCCTATATGGCCCAAGTTCTACTTGGGACACCTAAAAATGCTAGCTATAGGTGGATTTGATCTTGGTGATGTGCAGATGTGTCGGATAAGGCATCATGTGAAATTGTAAATTTTCTCCTGTGTGGGCAAGAGAACACACATTATGGAACATAATCAATGAATTTGTTTTTATTCTGATTGTATGTCCGTGACTAAATTACTCAAACTAACAATTGTGTATAAAAGGTTTTTTAAATAAATGAAGATGTTTTAATATGTTTCACGTAATGTGGTAGGTAATTAGATAACTAAGAACTTCCACAGAGGGAAGTGGGTGGATGGAATGCAATCTTATGGAAGGGTGGTCTCGATTAGCTGAGAGGTTTCCCCAAAAAGAAATGCTAAGAAGGACCGATTTGCTGACTTACCTAGGGTTTGGTCTTAGAACCGAACTATCAATTATCTTAGGGGAAAGATACGGTGGTTGGAGCACTGTGAGGGGAAAAAAGTGTTGTACTCCATGAACCAAGGGTAATGGCAGTCGCTCCTTTCGGACAAGAAGCCTCTCGAAGGACACCTCCGAATGTGAGCTAGTTGTTGATAGATGACTGTTAGGTCAATTAGGAACCTTCAGGTCGGTCATCTGTGGGTAATGATAGGACGCTTCCCTTGCGGGATAGACCTAGGGTTATAGAGCTGGACAAAATCCGATCATTTTGGTTAGAGTACAGATGGTGATGACTAGAAGGTAAACTCTGGGCGACTACTAAAATGTTACTCATCACGTAATAAAGGTGGGTATGTTACAACTCATCTTCAAAGAGTATAATGGGTTTTAGGTCTTCATCATTATTTGATTCTTGGAGTATATTGAATGTCGAACTTGTATGACTTTTGATCCAGTTCAGGTCAATTAGCTTGGATATACCCTAGGTCATTGCGATGGAAACATGAGCTAAATGGGGCATCTCCTCAAGATGTACCCTAACTTTCCACATTTGTGGCACTTTTTTCTATGGTCATTTGGATCATCAAAGTTTTCCTTGGACTACATTGCGACATATTATATTCAAGATGTTGGCCTCTATTTGAACTAATCAAAGCTTTGGATCTGAAAAAAGTGTCTTGAAGATCCATGGGTCGCATATAGCTTCCAATTGAGTGTCCAAGGGAGGATTTAACCCTTAGAAAAACTTGGCCACCTACTATTGAGTGATATCCATGGGTGAGGCAGACTTCTTGAAGGTCATAAACATGGAGTAGTATGCTTTTAAGATCAACCCTAATAGATGAAGTTTAAAGAACTCATTCGTCTTCAATGCATGATAGGAAGACAGAAGATACCTTCCATGCACACCTTCCTTTATGAGTTCCCAAACAAGTAGTAGCATCCTATGAAATTCTAGTATCTTAACACCATTACTTCCATTAGAGACACACTTCCCCTATTACTTATCTAACATGTCTTAATTAGGAGCACTTGTCGCTATGGCTTGGAAATAATTATCTATGGATTTGATCTAGCCTTCAATGTTTGTCTCTACATCCTTATCCTTCCCAATCAAACTTGAGAGGGTTTATTTTCTTGAGAAGGGATTTATTCTCCTGCAAATAGATAGGATCAATGATGGTTGGAATATCCTAATTTACAATGCGTAAAGAACTAGTTTAATATACCTTATTGAGATTCCATATAAACCTACTCACATTTTCAACTTGAGATTTTATTTAAAGGTTCATGACCTTGCTTAAGTATAAAAGAAAAGAACCATCCTTTATTTAAATTATTTCTAGTAGCTAGAGGCATTACATCATCATGAATAGGTTTCTAATGTAAAGATACATCAACAATATGATAGCATGGGGGTTTGGTAAAAACTTCTAAGATTATTTATTTGGAGGGAAGGTCTAGGTAACCTTCTTTACAATAATTTTGGTGGTGAGAGAGATCTATAATAACAACTCTATTGGCCAGAATAAATTAAATGTTTTCCAGTAGCTCAAAACAATATGCCAATAGGAGTGTAACATAAAGAAGAAATCTTACCATGGCATACATAACTATTCCTGCATTCACATCAAAGAATAATGGGTGGAGACCCTCCTCTTATACTACATTCTTTTGGTTAAGCAGTTGGAAAAGAAAAAATAAATAATTGCACGATGTAATGAAGATGGGATCTAGACATGAGAAAAAATCCTCCACAAACCTTTTGAAGGAAGGAATTAGGTCCTTGTCTTGGAACTTCAGGCTATTGTCTCACTTTTCTACATTAATATTCGATATCAAAGAAAAATTGTACCTGCTATGCTTTGTAGAGTCATAATCAATTATGTGCCTTCTAGGATAAGGCATGTAAGTGAGATTCCCTTGTTTGAATGGTAGTGAGCTATAGAAATCCACCCATGCTTCCATGTTGTCATCAAAGATATTCGTTCTTCAAGTAGGCAGAGATTTGTAACCCTGCATAGTCTTTGGCATCTCAAATACCTTGTCATACTAACAATTTTTTGATTCTCATTGCCATAATCTAGGGTTTTGAACTTTTTGCTCCAGCTAGTTCTTCCCTAATCATTGCATAGGTGATTCATGAGATTCCCATTGTTCCCAAGTGGTGAGTCTCCTATCCCAATTGATCAATAAGTACTCCCCTCTCAATGGGAAGGGTATATATGGTACTGTTAGAGAAGTAGTAATGAGTTTTCTTCTACTTTTTTCTACCCATTCTCTTCTTCTTTGCATGGCTTTCATAGTATTTTCTAGAGGGGTGGATGTCCTTTCCATTTTTGTGGCAGTTTCTAATTGTGAAGACAATGGCTACTCATGTTCTTCCCGTTCCCAATATATTTCAAATGCAAGGGGTGATGATGGTGGTTCTTCTATGGATTGGGTGGGTTCTTTAGTGATGAACATCCCAATCATTCTCAGTTCTTATATGCAAAGTTCCATTTCCCTAAGCCTTTGTACCTATCCTTCCCTTGGCATGTTGTACTCTTGCTAGGGAACTATTATCTCTAGACTATGCTTGAGTGCTTGATTGGTGAGTTGTAGCTTCTTCTTGAGATTATCCATTGTGTTTTCCTCACATGGATTCCACGCCTTAAGCAGTGTGTTAATGAAGCTTTGCTATTGAACTTACATTATTGCCTCTATTGCTCTAGCTCTTTCCACTACCATGTTTTTTTTCACACACAATTTGCACTAAGCAAGTGGCCATGTTTTGTAATGCATCCACATTCTTTTCTTCCCATTGACTTATTGTCTCCTTTTTAAGCTCTAGCCCCTAGTTTTTCCAATTTGCAAGGATCTCCAATGCGGTTTGTTGTTCTTTCTAGGTTTGGCTTAGGATGTTCCTTTGTTGCACTTCATAATCCAATTGTGCTTTTGGAGGGGCATATTTATAAGCAGATTTTTAAATCTCATTCTTCAACTCCACTAGCTATTTAGTCTTCTACTAGTCCTCTTATTTGGCTCACTTTTCTTTCTCTATCTTCCTTACTCATTGTCCTTGGAGCTGCTTCAGCAACAACTTGTATAGAAAGTTGGTGGTAAACCATACTTTATAGTCTTCTACTATGGGGGTTAGAATGGGCAATGTGGTAGATACTAGTAAAGGGGGAGGTATTTCTATTAGATTCTTACCCTTTCCCACGATGAATAGTGGCCTTGCCATAGTTCCTGCTACACTGGTGCTTGCTTTTAAAGAACCTCCTAGGATAAGGCTCATCAATGCCAACTCTTCTACTCTTGAGGGTTGCTCCACTAATGATATTTTAGTTGCTAGGGCTATGTCTTCTTGCTCTTGTTTCCTAAGGTACTTCTCCTCCTCCTATTTCATTTTCCTTCATTACTCTTCTTTCTTCTTAAGTGCTTCTTTTAGTTTTTCTAGTTCTTTCTCCTCATATTACCCGTGTCCTTCTCTTGTTCCATTGACACATTGATGATAAGTTTTTCCCCTTCTTTCCTTCTGACTGATATTGATTGTGGCTTCCATTATTGCTATTGGGTCTCTAGCCTCTGGTATTGTGGATCTTGGAGTCTCTTGCTCCTCAATTCAATGAATCACTCCAACACCATGTCTTGAACCTGAATACCAGTTGTTATGGGCTCTAATTGAGTTGCTTCGTATTCTCCAACTGATCTTGTCACACGGGGCTTTGATTGCAACTTTGCTACTACTAGGTGCTTGCTTGGTTTGGAGCTTCTATTGTGTGGTTACAAGTCTTTTAGTAGTCTCCTCCACCTCTAGTTGTAATTTCCTAAGTTATTGTTCTTACTTCCTTGAGGGTCTGCACTCCAACATCATTTTTAGTGTATGCCTAGGGGTTCTCATGTTGTTTGTTTTTCCCTTGAATGTGATTCTTCCATGATTTCCTATATAATGGTTGTTGGCACACCCTTGAATCCTAGTAGATTGGATTTGGTTGCTACCTTCCTCCTTTCCATCTCTTTGTTTGCTCCTATTGACATGGGTCTTGATTTCTTGGACCCTTGCACTCCAAAGCTAAGTGACTTTATTGCATAATGGATAGTTTTTGTGACAAGTCATTGGGATTTTCGTAGTCCATCACCAGAGTAGCCCTATTTTCCAACATCCCTACCTAGATCTTGCTCATCATGAAGTTGTACATATTTTCAAATAATAGAGTATGTATCATTTTAGCTTGAATTTTAATTTAGGAATTTGGGATGTCTTCCTCCAAGCTGACACCAACATTAGTAAAAACCTTCTATTTATCCATCCCTAGCATTGCATAGGTGTCTCTCTTTGGTCACTTCTCCTTCTTATCAAGTAGGTCCTAGGCTTTATGCATCACTTCTAGATTAAGAGGGGCTTACACCTATTTTTGTCCATTGCTATCACTTACTGTGACTAGCCGACTATGCTTGTCACAATTATAGTCATGAGAAATTTTATGCAATTCTCATAAATTTTTTCTCCCAAAAAAATTTTCATGTGCTCATTTAACCCACACTACTCCATAGTTTCTTGGCATATAGAATTTTAACTACCACTTCTCTTAGGTTGTGAATTTGTCTATACCACAAGTGTTGATATCCCTTAACTATCATGTTGAGCTTGTAGTCTATCTATTCTTTCTCAAAAAATGGTATAGGAGACTTGGTTGCCTTTTCCAGTACAAATTTTTCTCCTTGTCTTGCCATATCCAAAGCCTAACAACATCTTATGGTGAGATTTTTAGAAGAACTGAATTTCTTAAGTTACCTATGTGAATGAAAAACTTATGTACATCTTGGCTAAGAAAACCTAACCTAATGTACTTAAAAGTTACATTTTAGGGAAAAAAATAATTTGCAAAGTTTCTATAAGTTGTAAGCCCCTCCTCCTCCTGATGGATTGCAATACTTTTAGGATTGAGCAAGGGAGTTATGACAAGGATTTGATTTTGGGGTGCCTACCTACTTAGTTATATACAAGGAGACACCAAGCTACTTTTGTAACCACCAATAGTAGAAGAGCAGATTATATTTCATGGTGGTGTAATGGTCCATATCTTATGGTCAAATGCCAATATGGGTGATATAGGTTGGTACATTAATGCAAAAGTCACATGAACCTATTTGGCTAGCAATATGAAGCTCCTCTCCATTAGGGACTTGATCTATATATGGATGCATCATCACATTATCTTCTAATGGATGTTTATAGGTTAAAGTGAGTACCCAAAACAAAGTGGGAGCAATGTAAGTAGGATTATATTCTAATGTTTTAATGGCACATTGTTCTCAATGTTGGCCATGATCTAACATCCCAATCTTTCCCATTGTGCATGTAATGTAAACGAATGCTACAAGAACAAGGACTTAGTTTGTGCGAGACGAGGTTGGCAAGTTCATCGGGTGTAGTCTCAACACAACCGTGTTTGAAGGATTTGATGAAGTGTCCTTTCAAAGCTTGGTGTCATAAAACTAGAGTTGCAATGAGCTCATCAATAATTGAGGTAGCCTTAGTGAAGATGAATTCCTATTCCTCCCATGAGCATAGTAGAGACTTCACATAATTTGTGGTATGTTCATTGAGGAGGCCTAGGTCAAGTAATTATTAATTGCATGAAAATAGAGTGAAAAGTTTATCCAATCATCAAATATATGTGACTATGTCATCATTAGTATTTACGACCATGCTAGCAGATAGTTCAAGAGGGATTGCCTCTCATAAGAAGGTCATAAGATTAGACAAAGGTTCAGATGGGGGTCTTATATTTGCTAGTTGGATTTGGATTTGAGGATGAGAATGGGGCACAAATCTAGTGATCATTGCCTTCTCCTCACAATTAGGGATAGCTAATCCATGTGGATTTGTTAGTTTAGCGAGTTGTGATTCTTTGCAGGTTGTTTGAGAAAATTCAGATCTTGGGATTTTTGTGTGATGCCCGTGGTTGTTTTGTTTTGTAGGCCTATTGAGGCACAATACTTGCTGTTGGTAGTTGTGATGCTTATTTCCTTGATTGTGGAGATTGAGTGCTCCAAAATTTTGGCTATGGGGACATTAGGCTAGCCTTATGTGCAAGATTTAGCAACTAGATCTACTTGTTGCTAGCATAGAAGCCTTGTGTCTTGAGCAAAGCTTTAGGAACACATTGAGTTGGGTTTGGAGCATGATGTTTGCATCACCACTGTACTTGTTTAGGGGTTGGTTTTCATTGGTGATTGATAAGCATGTGAGTGGACATGTTTTCTTTTTTTGGCCAACGTTGGAACCCACTCTTGATGGTTCATATTGGACTAAGGTACATAATTGGCTGGTGTACTATGGTCTACTTGAGCTTTGAGCAAATCATTAGGGGGAATATGGACTCAAAAAGGGCCTCGTAAGAAATTGATTAAGAATCCTTAATCTTGGATTAGACCCTCTCCAATGGTCATCATTGCATGCCTTTTTGTCTCCTCTGCCCCCCTTACATTCCTAGGCTCTACCCACTTTTTGTGGTGGACCTTATCTAGAAAGGAGAGGGGTCTCCGTTTCTTTTCACTACCTTGGTAAATAGCCCTTTTTATCCTTGAAGTTGGGACCACCCACTTTTTGTGGTGGACCCTATCTAGACAGGAGGGGGTCTCCCTTTCTTTTCACCTTGGTAACTAGCCCTTTTCATCCTTGAAGTTGGGACCACCACTCTTTCCAAAAGTACCATATCAACAACTTGGATTTATTTTTATCCCAGAAAATGACTTTTTAAACATTTTCATAAAAAAATTATTTCTTTATCTTAAAAGGTACCCAATCATATTGCAAGTTGAAATACTCATTTTTGTTTACTTTTTTGCATTAAAGGCGCTTTAAAAAATTTGTTCAAGTTCTAAGAATGGACCACAACTCTTCCAAAAGTGTCACATCAGTAACACAAATTTATTTTTGTCCCAAAAAATGACTTATTAAAAAAATTAAAAAAAGGTTTCTTTTTGTTAAAAGGTACCCAATCATATTGCAATTTGAAATACTCATTTTCAATGTACTTTTTTGCATTGAGGCCCTCAAAATCAGCTCATATTTTTTAATATCCACACATGTGATACTTGGGACCCTACAGAGGTACTTACATATCTACTTTATACTCCATTGCTCCTCCTAATTTCCATATCAGCAAGGCGGACTAACTTTGACCCCAAAAGTGACTTCTTTCCTTCCTTCTGAAAACAGGGTCTTTTCCATCTCTAGTGGTTTTAATTATATTATATATATACATCTAAGAATTTTTCATGCTCTCTTTTTCCCTCTAGCCCTTCCAAATCAGTATTATCCCATGAAAACTTAAACTACTCTCTTTCCTCTCCTACTCTAATGGAACCACTTAGGGACATAAGCAAACATAAGAGAAAGGTGGATTTGCATGTTCATGTAGATGAATATTATGCTATTGCAAGGTCCCCTTATAGCCAAGTGTGGGCTAGATGCAATGACTACTTCCCAATATCATTTAGAGGGAAATAAAAATATTGATATTTGGATGGATGGTTCATTGTATCCTAATGATCCTAGCACTAGGCTAAATCCACCTTTCAATTCCACTTCTTTGTTGCTTACTTTTGTCGAGGACGATGAAAATAGTCTACTAGGTTATTGCAAATGCTTAGATGGAAATATTCATATACATCAATCAATGTTATATAGCACTCATCAATCTTCGTTATAATCCCAAGCTTTTTAAAATGTGTTGTAAAAATCCCTACAATATTAACAAATCAAAGTGCAGAAGCTTGAAGAAGAATTGATGTAATATAAAGATAAGGAACAAGACATGGCAATGGACACACATAGAAATTCAACCTTGGAGGAGGAGAATTCTTCATTAAAATCTACTTTGGAGATCATGGAGAAGGATAAGAACATTGTAGAAACAAAAGGATAAGAACATTGTAGAAACAAAGTTGTAAAAGTGAAAGCAAACTCCCATGGGTTATAAGGAAAGAAAACATCCATTACTTCCAATACTATCAATATCCTTGAATGGTGGAACATAGAAAAGACATGTGCAAGCATTAAGGTTCTTCAATTTCTATTGAAAGACAATTTAAATCTACATTATTCCCTATATATATATATATAATCAGTATATTTTTCCATGATGTTGGAGGCCAAGCTAACGGTAAGCAAATGTAGCTTCATAAGGTGATAGAAAATATATCCATTGCTAATTCAATAGGATAATATTTTTTTATCACTAACAAAATGAAAATAGAGGGAATTGAAGCTAGAAAAATTTCTTATGACTATGATAACTTCAACAATATTTTTGCTGGCTTGGTTAAGTTGCAATGTGCTATGGCTCATTTCTACAAGGTGCAATGCTTGAAAGGTATTGAATTGTCTTAATATAACATTATGGATTTAATATGCTACACTTATTTCTCCTAAGTCTATACCAACTATGTTTGCCAGGTTTTATTTCAACCTTGGAGTTTATTATCAAGCTTGGTAAATGCCAAATCATAAAGGGATGCAAGTTGGAGAGAGTGTGCCTTATATTAATGAATTATGACATGGCCTATGCAAAAGATAGCATGCTTATCCAACCCTTTTGTATGCAATCAAAAAAGGAAATTTGGTGGCTGGAAATAGCTAAAGTGTCCAAGGAGACCCATAATCTCTCTTGGATCTTCCAATGTACTCCATATCTGGATATAATTTCCAAGCAAACAAGTGGAGAGAAGCTCTACATGAAAGGAGTCGAAGAATTCAATGTTAATTGGCACTTGGGTGGTGATTTTAAGACTCTAAAGTATATGCTCAATTGTGACACTAAGGCATCAGCATCATTTCCTTGTCCCTTTTGCATTTAAAAAAACAATTCTTCTAAGGTTGTAGATATTGTTGCATGGAAGGAAGGAGCACTAACTGACAATAGAAAGACACCACCAAATAGGTCACGTCTTGATGAGAATTGGAAAGCCATATTTCTAGTTAACATTGAGAATGTCCATTTTGGCACTTTGCATTACCTCATGTGCATATTAATTATGTATACATAATAGAGCATCCCTTGAGACATGAAGCAACTATTGAGAAGGTTGAGGAGCTATTAAATTCATTAGGTGTACATGGAGGCAAGGTAAAGATAAAGAAGAACCAAAAAACATCAGGCCTAACATAGCACAGAAAATATCAATGAGTGGAATGAAGGCAAAGAGATTCCTAAGCAATATGACTAGCGATCCATCAAAGTTAAAGTGGGAGTTGTGGAAAGATTTATGCAAATGCAGTACAAATTTGGAAAGAGACCCTAGTCTTAAGAATGCCCAAGTGACATTCTTTTGATAAGCCAATGTGTATGATGCTAAAGCCATCATCCACCCAAGTTAAATTTCATACAGTAGTCAATGATCTTACAAAGCTAGTTGTCAATGCATGGGGAGAAACCAACATCATCCACTACATGGTATACATTCAAGTCTACTACTTGTATCTTCTTTAATATTTGGATACGTTAATGCTCCAAATCTAATGTCGATGCTTCATATATTTGCAGCACATATTATATGCTCATGGATTATATTTTTTAAAGAAATATAGATATTTGGAAATGTGGAGCACCCAAGGTATGCAAAAGTCATATTACCATGCCTATGGAGCATATTTCAAGAACACTTGTCATGGATGTGGCTGCATCGAGAAAAGCTATCTTGTAGAAATACTCGATTGGTTTTAAAGATGCACCTTTGGTCAATCCATCACATTGAAAAATACTAAGGCAAACAACCTCAAGCCTTCTCCTTTGAGCTCCATCCTCCATAGACGTGTGCAAGATAAGAGAAGGGAAGAGAAGAGAAGAAGAAGGTTGAATTACAACAATATCGAATAATAATTTAGAAAGGAAGACCTCGGTTTGGGGTAAGATATCCACAAATAATCATAAAGATGTTGCAATGATAAAAATGCTCAAAATGTTACATTAGGAGAAATATGGACTCTCATTTTTGCCCCTTAAGGAGTGAATAAAGAAATATAGGCCTAACCAATGAGAGAGCTGGGATTCCAGATTCATGTAACATGAATCTTCTACCCATATCTTGGCCCAAATCTTCTCTCGGTAATAAAATAAGGGGAAGAGAGGAGATGATGGAGAGCTTCTTCTCCATGATCCCTCACCCTCACACACTTACTCCCTCACTCCCTCACACTCCCTGTCTCAAGTACACACAAGCAAGCAAGAAGAAGAGAAGAAGAGAAGAAGAGAAGAAGAAGAGACCACTTTTGCCACACACCAAAGAATGAGCTCCTCACTCATTTTTTAGGTTTATATACAAGTCCTAAATCCCTTGGGCACCCATCCCCTTTTTTTTACGTGACTGGGCATCTTGCCAAGGTCCTCTTTCCCTATTTCCTTCTAGTTTCCTTATCCCTTCACTCATGTCCCCCTATTCCCTTCTAGTTGTCTTATCCCTTCATCCATATCCGTTTAAACTTTACAACTTGCACAAGAGGGAGCTTGGCACTCTTATAAAATGAATAGGGAGGGAGGGAGGGAGAGAAACAAAGAGGGAGATAGAAAAATACATAAAGAGAGGGAAACAAAGAGAAGGATAAAGAGGTAGGGAAACACACAGAGAGAGAGAGAGAGAGAGAGAGAGAGAGAGAGAGAGAGAGAGAGAGAGAGAGAGAGAGAGAGAGAGAGAGAGAGAGAGAGAGAGAGAGAGAGAGAGAGAGAGAGAGAGAGAGAGAGAGAGAGAGAGAGAGAGAGAGAGAGAGAGAGAGGGGGAGATAAAGAAAAGAATAGATAATAGAGAGAGGAACAGTGAAAGAGAAATGTGTGTGTGTGTGGAGGAAAAGAAATAGAAATAAAGGGATGGAAAAATAAAGATAAAAAGGAAAATAAAGAGAGGAAGGGATAGAGATAAAGATGAGGGAGAGGGAGGGAGGTAGAGAGAGGTATATATATATATATATATATATATATATATATATATATATATATATATATATATATATATATATATATATATAAGGTGGGGAGGAAGGAGAGAGAAATAAAGGAAGAGAAAAAGAAAGAAATGAGAGAGGAAGGGAGAAAGAGAGTAGAAAAGGGAAATATGTGGAGAGAGAGAGAGAGAGAGAGAGAGAGAGAGAGAGAGAGAGAGAGAGAGAGAGAGAGAGAGAGAGAGAGAGAGAGCAAAAAGAGAACTATACAAAAATACAAATGGAGGGAGAAGGAGAAAGAGAGGAAGCAATAAATTGAGAGAGAGAAGTGTATTGCCCGCCATGTGACATAGAAGAAATGAACAACTATAAGGGTTGTGATGTTTGAAATTGAGAGGCGTATCTCAATAAGTATATCCTATATCCTTGCACTCAGTGCAATCTTGCAATTCAATGAAAATATTGATTATCTATAAACCAATGCGATGCTTCAATGAGTTTGAATCAGAAATCATTGATCAAGTGGTCTTGGAATTTGAGTTAACGATGAGCAATATGTGTACCGATCATGTTGTGCAATCAAACTCTAGTTGAAATAAACTTTAATAATATTAAATGTGCCCTAGAAATGTTTGCAAAGAAGTTCTGGTCCATCCCAAGTGATGCACCTATTGTGTCCCATTGGAGGGCACTCTACTAACTATGGAAGGAGCACCCAAGCCAATAAACCCATTGGAGGGCACTCTATTAACTATGCCCTTAACAGCAGAAGACATTGGGGACCTTCCAAACCTTCCTCAAATCTTGGAGCCTAAGATGAAGACAATGATCAATGCATTACTACCCATGGATGCTAGGTCATTTAATCCATTGAGAGAGGAGCCATTCATAGCATTATATGATGGGTGTCACGTATCTCATTTAAAGATGCTCCTTGCAGTCCTAAGTATACTGGAAAAGTATAGATGGAGTGATATAAGTGTGAAAAAGTGGGTTAGGTACATACATACTCCCTTATCTTTGATACATAAATAATAATAGTTTTTTAATTTCTTCAAAGGTGTTTGGTTTTTTTTCAAGCTATTAAAATGTCACATACTACCATCTAGAAACACGATGCCCAAGTCTCGTGATGATGATGTGCAACAAGTGTTACGAAAGCTTGCCATGGATTATGATAGCATTCATGCACATGTCAATGATTGTCTATTCTTTTAAGGAGAATATGAGTCCATGGAAACACGTGAGAAGTATAGTTCTCACAGCTATCAACAAGAGCTATAGGGACAAACTATTTCTTAGAAGGTTCTTAGTCAGTTTCCACCTTATACTACTGTGCATCTGTCACATGTTTCATATGTTAGACATGGCAAGATTAATAATGTGCCATGCATAAAATACGCCCATAGATGGAATCCAATGAATACCAGTAGACTCACAAGCATGGGGTCACATTTATTCCACCTTTCCAGGCTTTGGAGAAGAGCCAATGAATATTTGGCTTGGTCTTGCTATAGATAGCATGAATCCATACAAACTCCGCTCAACTTCTTACGGTGTATGGCTAGTAGTCCTTGTGAACTACAACATCCCACCATGGCTTTCTACAAATAAAAAACTTGCTCATTCCTAGGTGCTATAAAGTTAAGAATATAGATGTCTATTTCTATCCATTAGTTGACAAGCTTAAGATTTTGTGGAAGGAGAGGATTACTATGGAAGACTTGAGTAGATATATTGGGAGGTGGTCTATTAGTATACAAGCCATTCTTATGTGGACCATGCATGACTTTTCGGGGTTCAAAGAGTTCCCGGATATTGAGTTTCTATTCTAATTTTTGGTATCTAACATGGCTATTTTATGTTTTTGTTAACTAGATATGGATATTGTGACAAGCCTGGTCACCTCAGCTTAGCATGCAGGTCCATTGTACCAAAGGGCCATGATTTGAGAGCAAGATTTCTTAGACAACCCCCTGCATGAATGAATGCTCAAAATTGATATGACTGGAAGATAATCCACGAGGAGTTGCTTCAAGCAGAATGTGATAGTTTTCAGTTTTCTATGAATTTCCATATTGGACCCATTTAATAGATCAACTATTTACTAGATTCCATATATATTTTGAAGAATGTTGGCAACTTGTTGTGGGAGATTGAATGGTAATGTGCAACTACCTTGTGATCCTTGGGTCCTATCCATTAGAGAGGAGTGCATAGTGAAGTAAATTACAAGGTCTATTTGTATGTCAACATGTATGATACGTTCTCTTAGGTTCACATTTTCTAAAGATGACCAACTAACATGACTAAAATCCCATGATTGACATAGGATATGCTAGGTTTTTCCTAGCCTTGATATTTATTACAATTAGTATTTCATTACTTAGTTTCAATCTATAGTTTATAATGCATTAAATATTTGGCAATTCATACTACTGAAAGGAAAGTAGAACCCAGGAGGAAGAAGCTTGGCGGTGAGAGCTATGGCGGATGGTGAGTAAGAGCAAGAGAGAGAGAGAAACTCAAAGTGGAAACTCCAACAACCATAATGTGTGGCCGGGTCTTCCTTTATTCAAATTGTCACTAAAGGAATAAAGAATAAGTGACTGTGACGGTCGCTCGCCACCTGCAGTGTGCAGTGGCAGGTCTGTCAGTGTAGTAAAGTGTAGTAATACATGGGCGGCTAAGCGGAGGTGCCTTTACCCCCCAACAACCTCCCACTTCAAAGTGAATCTACCCCAGTGATAGATAAAAGAAAAGAAAAGATAGTACAACATGTACAGATGTACAACAGGATGAGGAAAAAGACGTCATCTCATCCAACGCCCATCAATCTCTTGAGAAAGGCAAAGCACTCTGTAGTGAGGCTCTTCGTGAGCAAGTCTGCAGGATTCTGCTCAGTCAGAAACTTGACAAGGTCAACAGACATGTTCTCAATGTCTTCACGAATGAAGTAATACCTCACCTCAATATGTTTTGTCTTCGTATAGAAGACTAGATTCTTGGCCAACTGAATGGCACTCATAGAATCTGAATGTAGTGTAGGCATATCATCTGTCATACCAAGGTCTGTAATCAAACGGCCTAACCAGATAGCCTCCTTGCAAACCTCTATGGCTGCAATATACTCGGCCTTTGTAGTAGAAAGAGCTGTACACTTTTGCGCCTTGGACATCCAAGAGATAGCCCCTCCAGCATAAGTGAAAACATAGCTAGAAGTGGATTTTCTACTATTTGCATATCCTGTATAATCAGAGTCAATGTACCCCATGACTCCTGTATCTTGGCTACCATAGCAAATACACATATCTGTTGTGCCCTTCAGGTACCTCATGATACCCTTCACGGCATCCCAATGTTTCTTGCTAGCAGGTGTAGCCATATAATGTGCCACAACCCCAACTGCAAAAGCAATATCTGGATAGGTGGCTATCATGGCATACATTAAGACTGCCCACAACTGATGCATAAGGAATCTTGGCCATCTCAGCCCTCTTTCTCATCTATTTGTGGACATCGGCCTGTGAAACCTTCACATGAGAAGGTAATGGATAGCCAATAGGCTTAACATCCTGTATACGAAAGTGCTTAAGGACTTTATGAATGTACTCCCTCTATGACAGATAGAGTAGTGCCTGAGATTTGTCACGCATAATGCGCATACCAAGTATATGAGAGGCCTGTCCCAGATCTTTCATCTCAAAAAAATACCTTGCATCATCAAGCTATCTAGCTGACATAAGGTTGCGAGTCAACGCAGGTACATGGTATACATCATGCAAAACAAAAGAACTGCCATAAGGAAACTGTAGCCTAACATCTCAAATGCCCATAATGTCAAGAGACCTGTCATCACCAAGACGCACAAAACCAGAGATGGTACGATAGGTATGAAACCAATATCTACAGGGTGTCACATGATATGATGCACCCAAATCCAAAGGCCAGCATTGCGCATACATAGAATGTGTCTTAGAAGCCTATAAGGCATCTCATGAAGAAGCTGTAAGTATGTAATCCTCATTTGAATTAGTGGCTTGCATGACATTAACCTCTTCTATCTTCACACTGGACTTTGCAGGTACAATATTGAGCTCAGAAGACTGTTCCTGCACTTTCTTTTTTCCCTTTTCATTGTGCTTATCATCGCGCATCTTATGTACCAAGACGGAGCCTAATCCAAGCTCAAAAGCATTTCAGAACAAAAAAAAAGTATTTGACAATCTCCAAATACATCGGTATGATCATTCAAATCGCCAGGGTTTATGCAACAATGGGCTCATCCAAAGGGTTGCATGGCTGAATGTTGGCTAGTGTCAGAGGCATTGGTGTACATTTCGAAGTGGTTGCTGACAATGGACTTAGATAACATGATGCTTTGGATACTAAAGGACAATGATAGATTGACAAGAGATGTGGTGGTTGAAAATGGGATAGAGAAGATGATGGATGGTGCTATGGAGGAGAAAGTGAATCATTTTTGTATGTTACACCATGCATCCATGGAGAAGTGACTCAATAGGTATAAGCATGCTAGAAGGGAATGGGAGATAGCATGATCAAAATTTTGAATAGTACATGCTAGTAGCCAATTTGATATCATGAGGGCATGGAGAAGTTACTTTAGTTCATACCTATGAGATGGTTACGCGATGCCTTAATTTTATAGCTTCATACCTAGGGGTGGAAGTCTCTAGGGAGGAGTGGGAGTTCTCGAGAGGATGCAGTCTAAAGGTAAATGCATACTTTCTTTGTTGTTGTATCTAGCAATTATATGCAACAACTAACCTAGGTGTTTCAATGCATAGTATAAAATCTATAGCATAGCATAGGTGACATTTCTAAGTTGAGTGCATTGACAAAATGTACTCCATGACAAAATGGTCGGTCATGGTGAAGTTTGAACAAGAGAGTCAATGGTGGGCTTCAAATTTGAAAATTATATTGGATGATATTGAGTATTTTGGCAACCTACAAAGTGTTATTTTAGTAGATTACTATAGCTTCTCCATAACCATATTTGATGTACAATGGTTTAAAGTGGTGTTTGAAGGATCACAAGCATTCGGTGAGGACCATATGGATACTTAGAGGTAGATTCTGAGAAAAGATAGAACAATTTGCATAACACGTTTATCTTACTGGGTCACTATGAATAAGTGTAAAACTTTTTTTATTAGCTTTTTCATAGCATGAAACAGTCACAAATGCTTTTTTGTTCTTTGGTAGTAGGTTCTTATTTGATATTGAACATGTAATGTTCTACCCAAACTCATGACAATCTCATTGGTGATATGTCGTGCCATTAATACCCCAAAGTGCTTGAGTGTATAATGAAAGCAATGACCCTAGCATGGATGTGGAGAGTATGTAGGTAGAGGAGTCACTATTGCAGGGGGTGGAGGATGAGGGCTTGCAGCCTCCTACAGAGGAGACAAGCATGGGTAATCTAGGCAAAGAGACAGGAGTACAAGAATTCTTTGAGAATGAAGTAGACTTCTCTTTTTTTGGGGACATACACATAGAAATTTTGATGTATGCTGAGCTATACCAAGAGCTTGTCATGGAGTTGTAGGATCGGTCATATTTGCATCTACTTGTTATCAAATTCTATGGGAACCTATGCATAGACCTTTTAGTGTATGCTAAGCTATACCAAGAGCTTGTCATGGAGCTCTAGGATTGGTCATCTTTATGTTTTCTTGTTATCAAATTTGGTTTATGCTAAGCTATACCAAGAGCTTGTTATGGATCGGTAGGGCCGATCATATTTGCATTTGCTTGTTGTCAAATTTATTGACTATTTGCTTATATTGGTACTATTTTACTATGTGGTAGCATCCTTGCATGATGAGTTTTTGGTACCTATAGTGACTGATCAATTTTCCACTAGATGAAGATGGGCTGTAAGCATACATATATGTCATATAGACTATTAGATGAGCACAAGGTAGTCAAGAATAGTGCTCAAAAGCCTAAGTGGCTAGGCATATAGGATCTATAGAGACTCAAGGAGGAGGTGACACACTCTCTAAGACAATGGCAGGAACACTGTGAGGTAGCGAGGGCATGGCTAGAGGCAATGGCTAGAGGCAAGGGTCATGCATCATCATGGAAGTGATGGACATATAACTTATTTGGAGGATTTTGTAAGTTTTATTTTGGTTATGTTCACTTTCTTATTTGGAATATTACTTGTACTAATAACCCTATTTCTAACAATGCTATTTTGTTTTCCTTGTAGCACTCAATCATAAACTATGATTCCACAGGTTTGGAGACTTGATATGCAAAGAGACATTGTCTCACTACACTCATTGTGATAGACAACATGCATGAGGTGGTCCAATAAGTCATGCATATTTCCTATTTTCAATTTTTAGTTTTTTTGTGATGCATTATATACTATGGATTAATCTTTGGTTGTTTGTATTGCAAAGTTCATTGGACACTCCATTGCGTCAAGATGAGCTCTCAGATAGTGAGGATTTGTAGCAACCGCTTGGATTCATGGAGCGAGCATCCCTTCCTTTTTTGGATCTATGGTCCATGCTGGCTCTTTCTATGTAGCCTTTCTTAGATATATTTCTCATCCTTTGTATGGACTTGCATTTTGCAATATTTATGGTTATGTTTGTCTATTTGGGATTCTCCTCTCTATCAATCTATGTAGTTTTATGAGATGTTGTCATTCATATTGTACTTATTTGAAAATTAAATGATTTATGGAACATTGTTTAGCACATGTGACTAAAATTGTGATAGGGTATGTAGCTCAGCAACCCAAATTTTTTTTCCTCACATTGCAAATAAGCTACGCACATTGCTATTTGCATTGCAAAATGTCAAATAGCGATCCACATAGCAACAAATCTGTAGAGACATGCACATCAATGGTTTTAGTGACAAAGGGGGCAATTTCTAGATGAATAATTCTGTCGCTATAAATGTTAGTATAGGGCCTATATCTTGTAGTGCTACATTTGAGATCTATTGTGTGACTTAGTTCAAACTCAAGGCCCTATTTGTTAATGTCAAGCATAAACCATTATCATAATCATGCTCTCCTAAGAAATTAACCTAAGTAATAATGTTGACATTGCCATGCACCCTATTCTTCTACTAAAACCTTCAATTGAATTTTGCACCATAGCTAAATCCAAGATTTGAAAAATAATTGAGAGAATTAGATCTATTAAAGAACCTTGAAGAAAAACCCATTTATGGTTGTTATTATGGTCTTTGATCCTTGGGTTCCTACATTCAATCGAGCATTCAATGTGATGAATTTAAGAAATACCTTCATCTGAAGTAATTAGATTAAGCATATTAAGTTTGATCAAAGAGTAAGACTGAGAACAAACATAAATATGTGTTGATAAGTATCCTTAGATTCTTCCTCCATCATTCTCAATTGTCAGAGCTCCAAAAATGTCCCATGTATTAAGGAACTATCTCTGAATCAAACTAGGCAAGAATGTTTCACTATTGTTGAGCTTGGAGCACAAATTGTGATGTGCATTGGATAATAAAAGATTCTTTGATTGAAAATCATCCCAAACAGGTGATCGATCAATGCTCTTATGAGTGATGTTCCGCAATAACAAATCTTTGTCTACTAGATGATGCAAAGTACATTAATCTTTTCTTAGCTAGTATACTTCTAATCATGGAAGTAATCATCAAACTACTAATTCAAGAAAGAACACAATGGCCATCTTTATTACTGTCAAAAGTGTGGAATTTAAAAGTATACTTACAAAATTTTGCATCTTTCATTGGGCTTGAGCATTAAAAGTTGCAAGCAAGTAAGAGTAATTTGATTTTGATCATCTTCATGTAGCCTTTTTGGGTGAAGAGAGGTGTTCTTAAATAAAAAAGAAATCATTCCTTGCACCTTCCTCCATTTGCATAGTTAGGAGATCTAGTTGTTATTCTATGGTACTCCTCATCATACCAATTGCTTTGAGGGGTTATAACTTCAGTGTGGAAAAATAGGTGGTATAGTACTATTGTATGCTCTAATTGTGTTTTATCTAAAATGATATCTTCAGCACGTATATTTGTATGAGATAATCACGTGCCAATGCTCTGCAAGACATCAAGAAAAAGAGAGATATACATGGTCTAATGTTTTTCAAATGGGTTTGTTGGATACCATTAAGCCCTTGATATCATGTTTCAAGAGAGAGATATAGACTTGACTAATTGACTGATAGGAGAGGGTGTGTGTGTGTGTGTAGAGAGATAGGAGAGGACGCGTGTGGAGAGAGAGAGAGACTCATGTATGTGTCTGTGTGAGTGAGATAGAGAGTGTGAGGACTTCAATGATTGAGATGTTGCTTACGAGCTTTCAAAGGATTGTAGGAGATACTAATCAATTGCATGTTCACAAAGAATTCAGAATTATTAATATCTCCCCAAATGTGATTTGAAGGCTGTGTCATACCTCTTTTGCTATTTTTAAAAGATCCAAGTGATGAAGAAGGTTGTCAAAGAGGATGAGCCTAATTATGATGAGTGCACTTTTGTTCTTCTTGAGCCATTCTTGATGAAGTTATGTGTTGCCTCAAACATGCTCCGACTTGTCAATGGAGACAACTCTCCATGTACCTTCTCACGTGAGTATGAGTTGGATCTTTCTCTTCTAGATGGAGAACCTACACCTAAGAAAATTTTAAATGTGATGCCATATCTTGACATTCCAATGGTAGATGACATGGAAAGAGCTCAAATTGAAAAAGGGTCAAATTTTTAAGAATAAATTTGGAGAAAGCGTGAAAAGCCCCAAATTTTATTGGGTAAATGATAATAAATTTTGATAAAAATAAAAAACCCCAATTTCATGTGAATTGCCCCTTAAGAATGTAAAAATTTCAATTAATTTAAGGTTTTAATCAAAACCTTATCTCTACTCCATGGGTTGATGATGATCAAGGTGTGGGAGGGCAAACATGGTGCTAGTAACAACAATATGTGTCTACTACAATTTTGGAATCATTGGTCTTCTTACATGATTGTGGGAGTGAACTCAATGGTTTGGAGAGGAGAAGAGAGTAACTAGGTGAGAGATGGTTAGCTAAGGATGGTTAGACTCTTGAAATTATAAGAATTCCACTCATATCCCACTATTGAATGCATGGTAACCTAAAATTTTTGGTTATTTTGTCAGACCAAATGGAAACAATTGATTGAGGTGCTCATTTATCCACTGTGCTTAAGAATAGGAAACTTGCAAGGGTGCATGAGTGGGGAACTAGTGAGAAGCACGGTTAAAATATGAAATAGGTATTAAATGTTAAGGATGTAATGAATGATTAGAATGTGGAATTGGTACATTTGATTTCATTAAACAACAACTTGGTAAAGAAAAGGCTAAATAATCCAACAAACATCAAGGCATTATGTGAGATACTCAAAGATGTGATTTGGCAAAGATTTAGGGGGATTGATTGAATCTGTGAGGGGAAGGAACATAAAATCTACTCTCTAGATATCTTTCTCATGGGTGCACTTGAAAACCACTCGAGAAAAGTGAAACAAACTCAATCACTCTAGTCTAAGCAAGGAAGAAAGGAAGGAGAGCATGAGGACTCAACTCGAGTATTGTCTAAGCACTCGAGTGAGGCAAAGGAAAGGGAGTACTTGAGTAAGCCAAAGACTCAAGTCTAAGTACGGTTGAAGGGGAGTAAATGACAATTAATGAGACAATAAAAAAGGAACCACACAAAGATATGATGAGATGGGCAATTTATGGTCTTAGGATATGAAAGGAAGGGGAATAAGTAAAATACCAAGCATCATGTCACCACACCATAATGGTCATCTCTGTCTTTAAGAGCCACACCCTTCGAGGCCATTAAAACACAATAACTATTACATGGCCACTAGCCATGGTGATTCAAAGCCCTTAGGTGCTTGAATGCTTGAGTGCCCTTAACGCAAAGACTTAATAAAGCTTGATATTTAAAAAGATGAAGTTGTGCTAATTCTTATAATCGAGCAATCTTAGAACGCACAAAGAGAGATTGAGAGGAAGCTAGAGGGAGAGAAGGCATTTCATAGATGTGTGCAAGAGAGAGAATGAAAAGGAGGACACAAGGGGGGAGAGCCTACATCAACCTAACTTTTAATATCAAGTTTCTTCATATCTTCCCTTGTCTTCTTTTGAAGGATTAGCCATGCTTAAGTACCCTTGCATGTGTGCATGAGCTAGATCCCTCTAACACACTTAGATAACATGAAGATCTTTGGCCATTGCCCATGGTGAATCTTGATGCAAATCCACTTCACCCACAAGTTTCTTAGGTAGAAGATTACTAATGGAGGTGTGCAATGGTGGCCACACCCTTAGGCTAGCATCTTGTAGGTAGAAGATTAATAATGGAGGTGTGCAATGGTGGCCACACCCTTAGGCTAGCATCTTGTAGGTCCCTTTAGGGACCCTAGACTAGTACATTCCTAGGCTAGTCTAGTATTTACTTTTACTCTTAATCCATTAGGCTAATGAGTTAGGCACATATGCTAGCCTATCCTTTAGGCTACTTAGCTTTATGATTTTTGTTTTCTTCTACTACACACATTCATTTACTATAACCCTCTTTCATTTTCAAAAAAACACATTCATTTACCATGTTATTCATTTATAGAAAAGCAACAAAGATAACCTTTCATTCCATGGTTAGCCTATGAGGAGCATACATAATTGCCTGATGTGATTGCCTACTTTAACATATTGGAAAAAGAACTGTGTAGAAACATTATGGGTTGATAGGAAATGTGTACACCTAAAAACTAGATTAACTTTATCACACAATTACTGATAACAAATCTCTCTCTCTCTCTCTCTCTCTCTCTCAAACAAGGAATGTAAATACATAGAATAAAATATAATTCTTGTTAGATTATCCATTATAGTGTTATGTTTCTTGAGTTTCATAAAAGACATTAGCATGCATCACTATTGCTAAAACTAAAAAGGTATATGACTTTTGGTAGTTCTTTAATACTAACTACTAGGCACTTGCTTATTATATGTAACATGTCTGCTTGTCCACTTGTGGGACACGTCTTAGCAGCCCATCGGGAAGAGAGTCTAGAAAGCGCCACGTGACACTCACAAGGAATGTCATAGGGTTTGCAATCTAGGTCTTCCCGAGTCTGCCCTGAGAGTGGAAGTATCCGGCCATTCCCACTTAGGACCAACCTGAAGTCAGGGTTTCTTTCCTATCAACAAAGTCTCTAGGAAGTAGCTAGCGTTGAGCTCTAGATGAACCACTTTGCGTAGGAACAACAGAGTCGAAGCGGATTTATGCTGCACTTGGTTCATGGAGAATGGGAAACGAGAGGGATGCGAAGCTCAACCTCTCTACCCATAAGGCATAGTCCCATTCTGCTCCCCTAAAATAGCATAAATCAGGATTCTAACTCTATTGACTCTAGGTCTTCACAGTTTTGTTATCACGTCTTTTGAGAAAAGTTCCCAGGTAACCGGGACCACCCTTCCGTAGGAAGGACCCAAGTCATGTCCACCGCACTTTCCTCGGTTTGCTTAGTTATCTAATTACTTACCACATTATGTTTGACATGCAAAAGCAGCTTCCTTAATTAATCAATTTAAATACAGGTTCCTTCATGTAACTTAGGCACTGACACAAAAACAATGTCAAGCAAGCTCCTTTTTCAAATATCTGATCTTTATTTATCATAGTCTTGGAATACATCAAGTATCATGCCCGACGGCTATCCCAGAAATCAACAGGATTGCTGCTCCAAGTTTCGCCAATAGACTACTATACGGGCCTCGAGATTCCATCTCGAGTCACGTCAGCCTCTTGTGCGGGATCCGGAGGCAAGGAATTTATAGCCAGAGTCTCCCCTGGCACCCAAGCATCCTCCCACTCCAAGCAGCACCCACAGAGAGACCTCTCGCGGCAGGTTCGTTCCATATACCCAGCGCGGCTAACAACCCACTTGGATAGGGCTAGGCAGGCAGTCGGAGGTAATTGAACCTGCCTCTCCCTCCAAGCTATTAACCTGAAGCATTAAGTGTTTGACCTTGAATTAGTTCCTTGAGCAAAGAAGTTCAAACAATGTTCCTAAGTGTACAATCACGATCATTTCTATGGTTGTTCGTATGACCAACTGCTAAGGTGTGATTCCTTCTTCCCGAATGCTCCTAGCATTCGGTCCTAGATCGTTCGCGACTTGGCAAGATTCCTGGGGCTTGGCAAGCTAGGTTGCTTGTTTCCCCTTTTTCTTTGGGTTAGGGTTTGTACCCTACCGACCCTAATTATCCTTTACCTTAGGTCTCCTTGTAAAATAGGTCATGGACAACCCCATCGTCCTCGGTTGGTCAACTTGCTAGTTATCTCGTAGACCCCTTGAAGTACCTATGTACCTTTATCTTTGATCTTAATTGATTAAGATTGTCTATTCCCTTGACCATGGTTGGTCAAGATGGTTCTGTTTAGAACAGTTCCTACTCTATCTTACGTATAATCTTCTTAAGCCCTCTAAATAATGCTCACATGCACTAAGCTTTTACATATCCCTCTTGAAGTCACCAAGGACTTTGACATCATGGGACTCATGGATCTCAGTCCTATTTGATAAATTACAAACAACGTTGAATTTTCCCAACAACTTTAATGCACGCACATAATGCCATGCCTTCATTTCAATGCTTACAATTTTGATATAATCTATATGATATTTGATGCCACACATGCGAAGGTATTTTCTATGCATGCAATCTTAAGATTATCCTCTATAAAATTATTTACACGATCCATAACCTTCTTGAATGATCTGATCTTTATAACTTTATGTGATTATTGTATGAGTCTAGCTGCACTTTAATCTTTTCTATAGTTTATTACATGTACCTTAGAATCCATCTTGCGATATGGAGATGCACTTTGCTTCTTTCGATATACTTTGAAATGTATTTTGCAAGAACTTGTGCAAGGAGCAATGCACTTTATGCAAGAATTCATGCAAGAATTTTTTTTGGGTAATTTACGATGCAATTACCTAATCAATTTCACCTATTATGATGTCATCTTACAACAAAATTTATCTTATTTGTTACAAACATCACAACTAAATTCATACCAAGGCAATTACCCATCAATCACGAAATCAATGTGATGCATGTGAATATGAATTTCATTATGATAATTATAATCTATGATTTAATAATAGAGCAACTTGGGTTTGGAGTGATGTCTTGATTCCAGTGGTGTTTACGCCTGATGATAGGCCATTCGTGGTTGCAATACCGTCTTGATTGAAGCCGCCATCCACTCTTGCGGGGTTTTTGGCTTCCCTTGTAGATCTATGCTTCGGGGCCATACTCGAAGATGAGCGTACGAGAGATAGAATTCTTGCACTCTCCTATGCAACTTTAAGTAAATTCTTGCAGCCTCTCCTTGAGTGGAGAAAAGATAATGAAAGGGGGGTGTATTTTCAAAAATATTAGAGGGGGCGTATGACCTCTCTTTAAGGGGGGAAAGAAGAATCCTCCAAAAGCTTCCCTCTCTCTCTCTCTCTCTCTCTCTCTCTCTCTCTCTCTCTCTCTCTCTCTCTCTCTCTCTCTCTCTCTCTCCCCTTGCGATGATGATGAGGAGGGGGGTTGTGTGGCAGGCGGAGGGGGGGCGTGATGTGTAGGCGGTAGCAGGCCTTTTGATCACGAGGGGGGGGCTGCTATCGAAGACCACCAGGGGGAAGGGGGGGCTTCCCCTTATATGGTGGGGGGAGGAGGTGGTTTATGGGGGGGAGACGACTGTTAACGGCCGCCACCCCTCCACCTGGGGGGTGCATGCCCCCCCTTCTCTTTACTCCCTCTCTCTCTCTCTCTCTCCCCGACATGCTGTCGACGGGGAGAGAGAGGGAGAGTAAAAAATTTTAAGTTAATTTTTAAAAAAATTAAGAAGAGGGGCGTTCTTATGCACGAGGGGCACGGGGGGGAGATATTACATCCTCTCCCCCTTAGAGGAATCGAGATGTCCTCATCTCGAGAAGACCTGGGGGTATTGTTTGTTGGGGTAAAGGCGCCTCCGCCGTGCCACCCCGTGTATTACTACATTGACAGTACCCGCCATTGCACACTGCAGGTGGCGGGCACCTGTCACCATCACACTTATTCTTTATTCTTTCAGTGACTAGTGAATAAAAGGAAGGCCTGGTCACACATTGTGACTGTTGGAGTTCCCATTTGTCTCTCTCTCTCTCTCTCTCTCTCTCTCTCTCTCTCTCTTTTCTTGCTCTTGCTCTCCGCCATAGCTCGTGCATGGTCTTTTCGATCCTCTCATCCCTTTCAACTGGTATCAGAGCTTGGCTTCCGATTGCTCGAGCTCTTCTCGGTGCTTGCTTAGCTTCGCATCGACTCCCTTCTTGCATCGGATCTCCATCCCGGTAGCCATATCCGATCTCCCCGAGCTCCCATCACTCCCCGGCTTCTCGAGCACCTTCCCGGCCTTTCGAGGCACCTTCAAGGCATTGGTACTGAGGTATTTGATCATTCTTTCAGGGTTTTATTTCAGTCTATAGGTTGCAAACAGCAAGGGCAACCATGGCTTCAAACCCTTGAAGCTTATTCCCCTCATATTGTGCCTTACACCTATCAAGGCTCAAAGAGGCTTGCCATAGGCCTTTGATAGACCCTTCTTGAGCCCCCCATTACCCCCTTTTAGCCCACGTGGAGTAGCAGCAAGTTCAGCACCAACAGGGCAGATGGTGCCATATTTCCAGGCTGTTAGCACTTGTCTACTTCAGCTCCACACTTGGCCATTGCTTCTTGCTCTCTACCTTGTTCAAGAGGGCTATTAGACTTCATGTTTGATGTCATTTAAGCTTTGGGCATTGGTCTTGTTCATTCGAGGCTGATTTCTTTAGATTTGGGACTATCATAAACTGTCATAACAGGCTGAAAACAGGGCAGTAACATTGCAATTAGCATTTGTTGCTTACACTCCATTCTGATTTTGATGCCCGTATGCGGCCTACTTGATGCCTGAATGTATTGGGAATGTATGCATTCGATTTTCCCATGATTTGGCATTGTTGTTGGGCTAGAAATTGATAGTTTTGGACTATTTAGAGCTGCTGTACATGAGCGGGCTGAAGCTCATTTGTCACATGTATTGCTTCTCTATCGATACTGGATGTATTCTATGGGTTATGCCATGATGTAATACACTTTGGGGATTGACTTTGAACTCATGATCATGATTCTAGAATGCTTTTGAGCATCGCATTTTCTCCATTGTTATTGGTTTGTCATTGGCCAGTTTGGTCGACTTGACTAGCATTTGGGCCGCTTATGCCTATTGTCTGTACTTGACGGATAAGCTCTATGCATTACATGCTTTGGTCCGTGTTTGATGCCTCTTAGTTCGTCCATGCTTGACAGATATTTTGGAGCTTTGATTTGGATGTTTTGAGCACTTTCGACTCACAGGGATATTGACTTTGGGTTGCTACTGGATGTATTGACTTGACAGAGATCTTCCCATTGGGATTATGTCTTACTCAGTAATTGCTACGACAGTTGCTTCATGTATGTCATGCTCTCTTGGATGCGTCTGATGCATTGACTTGGTCACTTGCCATTGGTACTTTTTCTTGGGTTGTTTGAGCTCTTTAGCTTGCCTGTACGCCATTTGTGCCAGTGGGAGCATAGTGTATGCATGATCGATAGTTCATGTCTTGGAGCAGCTTACGACTTTGAGCAGATGTTTTTTTGAGACTTTGGGATTACCCTCCAACCTTTGGATATTGCATTGATGTATGTCTTGGTCTCCAAATTGCTTATGAGCTGAGTCTCTTGCTTTGGATCCGCTTTCATTTTGGGCAGACACCTATTTGTGTCAGGTTTTGGCAGTTGCAAGTACATCTTGCCTAGATTGTCTAGGGGTGTGCCTCTTACTGGTAGATGCTATTTGACATGTCTCGGTGTTAAGCTCATGTATTTTCATTGTCATTTGGCTTTGATTTGTCCTTTTCATGCCGGCTTTGGACCTAGCACTGTCTAGTTGACTTTGGATCCACATTATTGCAGGTCTACAATTTATTATAGCAAGCATTTATTGGTGGACTGAGATGTATTTTTCATGCTGAAATGTTCTGATTTGGTGTACTGTACCTCGTACTTGGTGGGTAGCAGCTTCTCAATTAGTTTCCCAGTCATTTTGCCTTGGATTTAGTGGTTTTTTGGCTGTTTACAAAAACAAGCAATTTTGAACTGTCTCTGGATTTACAGCCTGTATTATGGCTTCGTCTTCGACTGATAATGCCATATTTAATATCACGAAGTTGGATGGTACCAACTATGGCTATTGGAAGAGCCAGATTTGGCAGGTCTTGGTGCAGAAGAACCATGTAAAGCCACTTCGATTGAGCGGGCAGCAGCCTGCAGGTATGAGCAATGATGACTGGTTTGACTTGGATGCATACTGTAAGTCCACAATCATACTCTCTCTGACTAAGCAGGTTCATTACAATGTAGTGGATGAGACACAGACCGCATGGCAGTTATGGGAAAAGATCAAGAATCTTTATGATAAGAAGAGCCTGGCTAGTCAGATGTATTGGCTCAAGCAGCTCATGGATCTGCGCCGCATGAAGGAGAATGCGACGATGTCGGCTCATTTGAGCCAGTTCCATGTGATCTTGAAGAATCTGACATTGCAGGGTATCACATTTCTCGATGAGGTGACCCCACTCTTTTTGCTTGGGACTCTCGGAGAGTCATGGGATGTCTTTCATACTCCCTTGTGTGCTCCTGCTAGTGAGCTGAAATTGTCTGATGTAGAGAGTGCTCTTCTACAGGAAGAAATCAACAAGAAGAACTTGGATGCCTCTCGTGTTTCTCATGCTTTGACAGTTAGAGGCAGGAATGACAGGAATGACTGTGGAAATGGCCATGGCCGTGACTCTCAGAAGGGTGGTCCAAATCTCGTGGAAAGTCGCGTGGGCGCAACGCTAATGTCACTTGCTATCATTGTGGGAAAAAGGGCCATATCAGACCACAGTGTCATGAGTTGCGCAATGAGAAGCGCAAGGACAAGGGGAAGGATAAAGTGCAGGAAAATTCTTCTGATTGCAGTATTATACCTGCGAAGTCTAGTGTAAAGATCGAAGAGATCAATGTTACGCAGACTGAGGAGCCATCTGACGGTGATGAGTTTATCTTGGCAGCTAGTTCATCTGACAGCTCACAATTGACTGAGAATCCTAGCATATATGCACAATGTTGGATTTTGGATTCAGGCACATCTTTTCATGTGATGCCTTATTGTGAGTGGTTCCACTCCTACCGCACTGTATCAGGGTCAGTCAGGCTTGGAGATGACACGTCTTTGGCTATTGGGGGCAGTGGTGACATATAGTTGCAGTTTTCCACTGGCAGTTCTTTTGTTCTCAGGGATGTACGTCATGTACCTGCGCTTATGCGCAGCCTTATGTCTGCAGGTCAACTGGATGATGCAGGGTTTCACATTGGTTTTGGAGACTCTGCCTGGAAGATTACCAGAGGCAGACTTGTACTGGCCAAAGGTGCCAAGGCTGGCAGCCTCTATCCTCTTGTAGTGGATGGTTCTACAGTTGATCATGTTTTGTTAGTGGGTTCTATCCCACATGTATCACTTTGGCATGCCCGTTTGGGGCATATATCTTTGAAGGGAATGAAAATGCTTTCTGGTTTGCAGTATCTTTCGCCTTTAGACTATGCATGTTTTGACTCGTGTGATCATTGTGTTTATGGTAAGCAGAATAGGTCTATGCATAAGAAATCGGGTAGGCCACGCATGAGTGAGCCCTTGGCTTTGGTGCATTCTGATGTTTGTGGGCCCATGCCTTGTATGTCTATGGGTGGCGTGAAGTACTTTGTTACCTTCATTGACGATTTTTCTAGGAAAGTGTGGGCTTATCCCATAAAGTAGAAGTCTGATGTCTTGGCAGTCTTTCAGCGTTGGCTTGCTCTTGTTGAGAACCAGACTGGGTATAGGCTGAAATGCCTTAGGGCTGACAATGGGGGAGAATATGTCTCACGTGCTTTTGAGTAGTTGTGTGATGACAGGGATATTAAGCGTCAGTTGACCACCCCTTACACGCCACCCCAGAATGGTTTGGCTAAGCGCATGAATAGGACTATTCAGGAGCGTGTGTGCTCTATGCTTAGCCATGCAGGTCTACCATAGAGCTTTTGGGCTGAGGCAGTTAGTATGGCAGTGCATGTTATAAATCGATCGCCTTCTAGTGGTTTGGATTTCCAGGTTGTAGAGGAAGTTTGGGCTAGTAAGCCACCCTCTTATGCGCATCTCCGTGTCTTTGGATGTGAGGCATTCTGCCATGTGCCCAAGGACAAGAGGAGTAAGTTGGATCCAAAGAGCATTAAATGCATCTTTCTTGGCTATGGTGATTCAGGAGAGATGGGCTATCGCCTATGGGATCCGCAGGCGTGGAAAATAGTACGCAGCCATGATGTAGTTTTCCATGAACACAAAATGCATAAGCAGCCTGAGAAGGTGGTTGAGATCCGTAGAGTGATCTTTCAGGAGGAGCCTCGGGCTCCAGCACAGCCAATAGTACAGCATGCAGCAGTTCCTACACAGGGCCAGGGTGTTGGACAGGCAGTTGGGCAGGCAGTAGAGCCTGCGGTGAGAGGTCTACTAGAGATAGATGTCCACCTGATCGCTATGAGCCCTCTATGCAGTATATCTTGTTGACAGATGCAGGAGAGCCTCTCACTATGATGAGGCTATGCGCAGGGGTGACAGTCACTCCTGGGAGAGGGCTATGAATCCGTGTCTTTACACAAAGAAAGCCCGTGATGGCAGTTTACTGATTTTGGTTCTCTATGTTGATGACATGCTGATAGCAGGGAAAGCTCATGCAAAGCTTGATGCTCTGAAAGCATGAGCTTTCCCTGCTATCAGCATGTCAGCATTAAGCTCTGCATGAGCTTTCCCTGCTATCAGCATATCATCAACATAGAGAACCAAAATCAGTAAACTGCCATCACATGCTTTCTTCGTGTAAAGATGCAGATCCATAGCACTCCTGATGTAGCCCTGTGACTGCATAAAGGCATCAAACTTATGATACCATTCCCTAGGTGCCTACTTCAAGCCATAAAGACTCTTCTTCAATTTGCACACTAGGTGCTCCCTGCCATGTTCTGCAAAGCCCTTAGGCTACTCCATATAGATCTCATCATGCAAATCCCCATGCAAGAATGCAATCTTAATATCCATCTGATAAAGATCCAAGTCAAGTTGTGCGACCAAGGACAAGACCAAGCGTAGGGTAGTCATCTTGATGACAGGAGAGAAGACCTCATCAAAGTCAACTCCATGCTCCTGCTTAAAACCCTTAGCTACAAGTCTAGCCTTATAGGCTGGCTTGAGGTGCCCAGGGGTACTTTTCAGCTTGTACACCCATTTGCATGGCAAAGCCTTTTTGCCCTTAGGCAAGGCAACAAGATCCCAATCATATTCCTATCCAAGGAGTCCATCTCAGACTGCATTTAAGTTAATTTTTAAAAAAATTAAGAAGGAGAGCATTCTTATGCACGAGGGGCACGGGGGAAGATATTACATCCTCTCCCACTTAGAAGAATCGAGATGTCCTCATCTCGAGAAGACCTGGGGGTATTGTTTGTTGAAGTAAAGGCGCCTCCGACGTGCCACCCCGTGTATTACTACACTGACAATACCTGCCACTGCACACTGCAGGTGGTGGGCGCTCATCACAGTCACATTTATTCTTTATTTTTTCAGTGACTAGTGAATAAAAGGAAGGCCCAGTCACACATTGTGACTGTTGGAGTTCCCATTTGTCTCTCTCTCTCTCTCTTTTCTTGCTCTTGCTCTCCGCCATAGCTCGTCCATGGTCTTTTCGATCCTCTCATCCCTTTCATTGTTGCTTGAGAGTATTTTCATCCATCCAGGTGGCATCCTCTTTAGGATAATCTTTCCACTGGATGAGGTATTCTTTCAAGGTCCTTGATCTCAAATGCATGTCCCTAACATCTAGGATTCTATGAAGCCGTGGCTAGGCATTACAATTTGCTGATCATCAAGTACATGATTCGGATTAGGTAGATACTTTTTCAGTAGGCTAATGTGGAATACATTATGAATCTTTAGAGTTGCAGGCAGCTGTAGTTTGTAAGCATTAGGCCCTAGGCACTTGGTGATCTTATAGGGTCCACAATACCTCAGACTTAACTTCTTATACTCTCCCAAGGATAGTGAACTCTTTTTAGGGGTACATGGATGAAGACTATATCACCTTCGACGAAGGATCTGTCTTGTCGTTTCAAGTCAGCGTAGGCTTTCTGTCTATCCTTGGCAGCTTGAATGTCTTGTCTTATTTATTTGATTTGATCATCCATGTCTTCCAGCATCTGTATTGAAGCTTCTATCCTCAAAGTTGGATCTGAGAAGTTCAAAGGGGTACGAAAATCATGCCCATACAATGCTTGGAAAGGGGTCATCTGAATACGCTGTTGGTAAGAAGCATTGTAGGCAAACTCAACCAATGGTAAGTATTGAATCCACTTTTTGGGTTTACGACAGCAGTATGCCCTAAGCATATCTTCAATGACTTGATTGGCTCATTGTGTTTGACCATCAATTTGGGGATGGTAAGCTGTATTGAAACAGAAGATATCCCTCCAGAAGTGTGATGTGAAAAGAGAGTCACGATCACTAATGATTCTTCTAGGTAACCCATGAATTTTGAATATTTCCTTGATGAATAATCTTGTGATGTCTGAAGCTTTATAGTTCGTCTAGACAGGGATGAGATGTGTGACCTTGGTGAGCATATCTACTACAACCATAATAGAGTTATATCCTCCCTGAACTTGGGATAAGCCAACAATGAAGTCCATACTAATGAACTCCCATTTCATTTGGGGAATGTCAAGTGGTTGCAATTTCCCAGGCATTTTAACATGTTTTGCCTTAATGCGTTGACAAGACAAACATTCCGTGACATATTTGAGTACGTCTCCCTTGAGCCTTTTCCAAAAATAGCTCTTCCTGACCATGTTAAGGGTCTTGGCATAACTAGGATGCCCTGAGAAAGGGGGAGTCATGGGCTTCCCAAAGTATCTTCTGCTTGAGAGTTTAGCTTGCAGGGATACATAATCTTGTCCTAAAGTAGACAAGTCCACTACTGATGGAGAACTCTTGATACTTTGTCTTTAGCTTCGGGTCTTGATCCTTGATGGGGATCTCCCTTAGCATTTTTTGATAAACTGGGTCATGATATGCCCCCTCTTTTGCTAGCTCAAGAATCGGGTTGTTTGGCATTGATACCTTTGTGGCTAGAGACATTGCTGTTGATGGATCTTGCAAAATGAGAGAATTTAGAAATGCCTAAGCTAGCATCAGTTACCACTTCAAACTCCTTACTAAGATCAGGAAGTTTCAAGATGGGTACTAATACTAAGCTTTCCTTTAGTTTGTCAAAGCTAGTCTGTTCAGCAGGTGACTATACAATTGCTACTTGCTTCTTTAGTAGATCAGTCAGAGGTGCTGCAATCAAAGCATAATCTTTGATGAAAATCCTGTACCACCCTATCAACCCAACAAAACTACGTATTTCTTTGACAGAAGTTGGTGTTGGCCATTCCAGCATGTCTGACCTTAGCTAGATCTAATGAAATTCCTTCTACTGATACAATGAATCCTAGATATTCAATCTGTTGCTCGAAAAATGTGCATTGCTTCTTCTTGGCATAAAGCTTATGTGCTCTCATTGTTTCAAGAACAATGAGAAGCTGGGGTTCATGATCTTTTCCCTATTTTGAGTAGACTAGGGTATCGTCAAAAAAGATGAGTACGAAGTCATCAAGATAGGGCCTAAAGATATCCTACATTAACCTGTTGAAGGTAGCAGGAGCATTCGTCAGCCCGAATGACATCACTAGGAATTCAAAGTGTCCATACCTTGTACTAAATGCAGTCTTCGGAATATCTTCTTCTTTCTGATAATATCTAGATCTGAGATCTATCTTTGAGAAGATCTTTTCCCCTTGAAGACAATCAAGTAATTCATCTATTCTTGGAATGGGGTATTTATTTTTTATGGTTGCTTGATTCAACCCTCTGTAGTCAATGCATAGGCGAAGCGCTCCATCTTTATTCTTTTGGAACAGCACTAGAGCTCCCCATGGTGAACTGCTAGGACAGATGTAGCCTTGATCTAACAGTTGCTTGAGTTGCTCTTTCAATTTGATAGCTTTCGGGATGGACATCTTATACGGCCTCTTTGCCACCGGTGCAGCTCGTGGCACAAGTTTGATTTCGTGGTCGACTTCCCTTTGGGGAGGAAGTTCCGTTAGATCTTCAGGGAATACGTCTGCGTATTCCTTTAACCATAAAGGTTCTTCTCCAGATTCCTGATTCTGATCTAGCTTATTTAGTTTAATCACATAGACAAGTAGACCCTTTTGAACACCTTTTATTATCCGTGTTACTTTTTCCAACTGTATTTTTTGCTTACCAGTGTCACCTTAAGTCGTGACTAGTTCCCCTTCAGAATTTTGGAAGGATACTTGGCCCTTCCCACAGTGGATGTGGGCATCATTGGGTATTAGCCAATCCATTCCGAGTAAACATTCGTGGACACCTAGGTTCATTACTCTGAATCTCAATAAGTTGGCTTCCCACCCAGTAGGAATTTCACCTTAGCAGTTTGCCTAGTACAAGTGACCTCACGACCATTTGCTAATTCCACAAGTAAAGTAGGTGCATCTATTGTGGCTATCCCTAATCTCTTTGCATAAATTGGTGAGATGAAGGAATGTGTACTACCATAGTCAATCAAGGTTTTGAAGCTTTTACCTTGATATCTTGATGGAATTTGAACCATCGAGAATTGGCGATTTGGACCCTTCTTGTGAAGAGTGGCGTGAACCGTTGCCCTCTCAATGTCAGCATCCATGGATGGATCTTCTTCATTGTCCAGCTCCTTGTTGGAAACACTGGAGGTTCTCCCTCTGGCCATAACGATGGTTCCTTGGCCATGAGCGGCTCTATTTTGACCTTGGAATTTTCCCTGGCGATGTCCTCTGCCAAGCTTGGGACACTCCCTCTTGAAGTGTCTGGGCTCGTTGCAATGGAAGCAACGTGGGTTGCGATCACAGCTTTGTGTTGGAACAAAGTTGTTGACATCATTGACCCTAGCTTTCTTCCTTTGGCCTTGATTTTGACCATGTGCTCTCTTAGTCTGAGCCTTAGACATACCCTTATTCTGATCTTTGTAAGGCCAAATCCTGTTGTTCCTTGGTTTGGCCTGCACCTCCTGTATTATTGGAGCATCTCGAATGAGTGCGTCTTGTAGGTCCGTTGGGCGCATTGATTCCAATTGAGTGTTTATGGGTGGGTTCAACCCAACATAGAATTTTGACACGTATTGTGTCATATCCATTGGGGGTGCATACTTTAGGAGTGAAACAAACTTCAAATAATATGCTTTTAGGGATAATCCTAGCTACTTCAAGTCATAGAATTCATTCATCTTTTGTGTGCGGTAGGCAGGTGGCAGATACCTCCCTTACACAGCTTCCTTAAGCTTATCCCAAGTGACTATCCCCTCTGAGATCGCTTGGTCTCTGCACCACTGTTTCCACCAAAGTATCGCTTTGCCTGTAAGCTTAAGTTTGGTGAGCATGGCTTGGTTAGAAAGTGCAGTTCCTACTACCTCAAAAAAGTCCTCCATGGACTCAATCCAGATCTCGGCGTTGGCTTGAATAGTCCTTCCCTTTCCATCAAACTCGGGTGGCTTAATTTGTTTGAGAAGGAATTTCTTCTCTTGAGCCACAGCTGGACTTAGTGCAGGAGTCAGATTTGGAACCTGCGCTTGGGGTTGCGTCTGAACAATAAGATTCTTTACGTTAACATCTTATCATACGCTATCATATTACATTAATATAACCAGCATAGCTTTTTAGCTAAGTGATTTAATCACTTAACACCTTAGCTAACATTTATGATCAAGATAGATGATTGTAAAAAGTCTTATTTATTCATGAAGGCATAACCTCCTGAGTACATTTATTTTGGATAAGTAGGACATGCTAATTGATACATCAGTTTAGGGATAATAGAATTGTGTTACAATCGGCTATAGGTATGTAATAATAATAGGGAGTGGGGCCATGGATTTTCAGGAAACTGTAAGTCATAGGAAGCTTGGGGTATCCCTTCCTTTTATACCCGTTCTTCTCATAGCACCCTAACACTTTGATTCTGTCATCAGCAGAGATCACCCGAGTCACTTCTTCATAGACATACTTGTTCTGCTTGACTTGCCGACTACTAACGTGCAAAATTGCGTTTACACGAGCTTCAACAAAGATGAACAGCTTCACGATCTTTAAATCCTCCATCCACTTGATTCTCTTCACGTTGGTCTGAAGGTACGTGAGTCGGTGGGCTGCTATTTAGTATATTCCTGAGTCTGCCGTCCATCTCCGCTCCACATACAGAGACAAATGATTATAGATGTGGTCCATGATATCCATCATGCCAAGCCTCTGACGATAATTTGAGGCATGCATTGTAGTCATGAACATGACCTGGAACACCAAGAACTTGCTCCATGCTTCATGACTCTGCAACCCAGCATCCATAAGTGAGTAAAGAAATGTTTTCAACAAAAAATACTGCTCTATTCTACTCACTTCCCCTGTTTATCCCCTTATTCCCTTTATTTTCCTCCATTAAGTTCCCTTGTAATCTGTATATCTCGTTGGTTCTCTCTGATTCCGACTGTAACGTGTCCGCTCATCCACTTGTGGGACACGTCTTAGCAGCCCATTGGGAAGAGAGTCTAGAAAGCGCCACCTGGCACTCGCAAGGAATGTCATAGGGTTTGCGATCTAGGTCTTCCCGAGTCTGCCCCGAGCGGAAGTATGTGGCCGTTCCTACTTAGGACCGACTTGACGTCAGGGTTTCTTTCCTATCAGCAAAGTCTCTAGGAAGTAACTAGGGTCGAGATCTAGATGAACCACTTTACGTAGGAACAACAGAGTCGAAGCGGATTTATGCTGCACTTAGTTCATGGAGAATGGAAAACGAGAGGGATGCGAAGCTCAACCTCTCTGTCCATAAGGCATAGTCCCATTCCGCTCCCCTAAAACAACATAAATCGGGATTCTAACTCTACTGACTCTAGGTCTTCACATTTTTATTATCACGTCTTTTGAGAAAAGTTCCCAGCTAACTGGGACCACCCTTCCATAGGACAGACCCAAGTCACGTCCACCGCACTTTCCTCGGTTTGCTTAGTTATCTATTTACCTACCACATTATGTTTGACATGCAAAAGTAGCTTTCTTAATTAATCAATTTAAACACAAGTTCCTTCACGTAACTTAGGCACTGACACAAAAACAATGTCAAGCAAGCTCCTTTTTCAAATATCTGATCTTTATTTATCATAGTCTTGGAATACATCAAGTATCATGCCCGAATGCTATCCCATCAATCAACAGGATTGCTGCTCCAAGTTTTGCCCGTAGACTACTACACGGGCCTCGAGATCCCATCTCAAGTCACGTCGGCCTCTTATGCGGGGTCCGGAGGCAAGTAATTTATAGCCAGAGCCTCCCCTGGCACCCAAGCATCCTCCCACTCCAAGCAGCACCCACGGAGAGACCTCTCGTGGCGGGTTCGGTCCATATGCCTGGCGTGGCTAACAACCCCCTTGGATAGGGCTAGGCAAGCAGTGGGAGGTAACTGAACCTACCTCTCCCTCCATGCTATTAACCTGAAGCATTAAGTGTTTGACCTTGAATTAGTTCCTTGAGCAAAGAAGTTCAAACAATGTACCTAAGTGTACAATCACGATCATTTCTATGGTTGTTTGTACGACCAACTGCTAAGGTGTGATTCCTTCTTCCCGAATGCTCCCAGCATTCGATCATGGATCGTTCGTGACTTGGCGAGATTCCAGGGGCTTGGCAAGCTAGGTTTCTTGTTTCCCCTTTTTCTTTGGGTTAGGGTTTGTACCCTACCGACCCTAATTATCCTTTACCTTAGGTCTCCTTATAAAATAGGTCATGGACAACCCCGTCATCCTTGGTTGGTCAACTTGCTGTAGTTATCTCCTAGATCCCTTGAAGAACCTATGTACCTTTATCTTTGATCTTAATTGATCAAGATTGTCTATCCCCTTGACCATGGTTGGTGGTCACGATGATTTTGTTTAGAACAGTTTCTACTCTGTCTTAAGTATAATCTTCTTAAGTCCTCTTAATAATGCTCACATGCACTAAGCTTTTACCTATCCCTCTTGAAGTCACCAAGGACTTTGACATGGGACTCATGGATCTCAGTCCCATTTGGTAAATTACAAACAATGTTGAATTTTCCCAACAACTTTAATGCACACAACGTAATGCCATGCCTTCATTTCAATGCTTACAATTTTGATATAATCCATATGATATTTTATGCACACATGCGAAGGTATTTTCTATGCATGCAATCTTAACATTATCCTATATGAAATTATTTACACGATCCATAACCTTCTTGAATGATCTGATCTTTATAGCTTTATGTGATTATTGTATGGTCTAGCTGCACTTTAATCTTTTCTGCAGTTTATCACATGTACCTTAGAATCCATCTTGCGATATGGAGATGCACTTTGCTTCTTTTGATGTCCTCTGAAATGTATTTTGCAAGAACTTGTGCAAGGAGCAATGCACTTTGTGCAAGAATTCATGCAAGAATTTTTTTGGGTAATTTACAATGCAATTACCTAATCAATTTCACCTATTATGATGTCATCTTACAACAAAATTTATCTTGTTTGTTACAAACATCACAACTAAATTCATACCAAGGCAATTATCCATCAATCGCGCAATCAATGTGATGCATGTGAATATGATTTTCATCATGATAATTATAATCTATGATTTAATAATAGAGCAACCTGGGTTTGGAGTGATGTCTTGATTCTAGTGGTGTTTACGCCTAATGAAAGACCATTCGTGGTTGCAGTACCGTCTTGATTCAAGCCGCCATCCACTCTTGTGGGGTTTTCGGCTTCCCTTGTAGATCTACGCTTCGGGGCCATACTCGAAGATGTGCGTACAAGAGATAGAATTCTCGCACTCTCCTATGAAAATTTAAGTAAATTCTTGCAGCCTCTCCTTGAGTGGAGAAAAGATAATGAAAGGGGGGTGTATTTTCAGAAATATTAGAGGGGGCATATGACCTCTCTTTAAGGGGGGAAGAAGAATCCTCCAAAAGCTTCCCTCTCTCTCTCTCTCTCTCTCTCTCTCTCTCTCTCTCTCTCTCTCTCTCTCTCTCTCTCTCTCTCTCTCTCTCTCTCTCTCTCTCTCTCTCTCTCTCTCTCTCTCTCTCTCTTTGCTTGCGATGATGATGAGGAGGGGGGCTATGTGTCAAGAGCAGGGGGCGTGATGTGTAGGCAGCAACAGGGGCGGCGTCTTCTAATCACGGGGGGGGGGGGGGGGGAGGGCTACTGCAGATGACGAGGGGGGATGCTATCGAAGACCACCAGGGGGGAGGGGGGGCTTCCCCTTATATGGTGGGGGGAGGAGGTGGTTTATGGGGGGGGAGACAGCCGTTAATGACCGCCACCCCTCCACCTGGGGGGGTGCATGCCCCCCTTCTCTTTGCTCCCTCTCTCTCTCTCTCCCCGACATGCTATCGGCGGGGAGAGAGAGGGAGAGTAAAAAATTAAGTTAATTTTAAAGAAATTAAGAAGGGGGGGCGTTCTTATGCATGGGGGGGGGCACAGGGGGGGGGGAGATATTACATAATATGCTTAGGTAAAGGTGTAGGAACTTGGCACTTATAAACTTTGACAACTTTGTCTTGGATTGATGATGGGGTTGGCAATAAGTTCTATAGTACTTTAGTTGTCACAATATATCACTATTGGGATCATACATGAAAATGAAAGCTCTACCAATAAGCTCCTTAAGTAGATGGTCTTGGCCATACAATCATAGGGAGCCCTATACTCACACCAGTGGCTAGAGTAGGAGAATTTGTGTCTAGCTTATGGCTTGACCAACCAATAATCAGAGTTAAGCCTAGAGAGAACATGTAGTCACCATGGGAACATGTCTGGTTTATGACTTGACCAACCAACAATCAGAGTTAAGCCTAGAGGGAACATGCAGTCACCATGGAAGCATGTGTGACTAGGTCTTTGGCCCAATCAAAAACGAGTGTAGCCCTATAGGTTAGTCATTTTTAAAAATGCAAAGCATAACTACACTTGACATACCTTAACAAATGCAAGCAAAAAATCTAGTGAGACGTTTTTGGTACAGGATTGACTATGGACATAGATTCAACTAAATCTAACCTAGTATGAATGAGCCATAAGAGCTTTCCAACTATCAATTAGTAGGTTTGCTTGTGTCAAAAGGTTGTGTATGGTAATCCTTTCAAAGCTTCATAGTAGGATCTAAAGGTGTGGCCACCATTGGCTATATCTCATGTGCAAAGTAATTGAAGGTCATATGTTTGCAAATATCCCATCCCCATGTTAGATGACCTCCACACCTAGAGAATAAGATAATCGAGCAAGATCAGCTATCTCAAAGGTTTAGTAGAGTTGTGTCTTAAAATCTACAACATAGCGGACACCTTCTCAAGTTGTTTTTATATGTAAATTTGGGTCATGAGAGATAGTGTTGATGTCACAAGTTATTAGGAAAACATCCATTCTATGGAACCAAGAGATGATGCTTGTTTCAGTCCATAAAGAGATTTCCACAAATGAAAGGCCTTGTTTAAATGGACAAGAAGAGTAAATTGGGGAGGCTTTTCCACATAGACCTCCTCATCCAAATATTAATTTAGAAATGTGCTTTTGATGTATAAGCTAACCATCATGAGAGGCCAATGTAACTAAAAGACAAAAAGTCAACCCATGTACCATAAGGTATACCTTCTATTTATCCAAGGTTTCATTCACTTTTACTTTTTCATGAAAGATGCATTTAGTCCCAATGACTTTCTTGTGGCCTAGATGTTCCACTAAGATCTAGGTACCATTCTATTCTATGCTCTTGAGCTCCTTATTCATTCCGAATTGCCATTCGCAATGATTTAGATTCTCCTACCAACCATTTGACCTAGAGTGTACCACATAATATATTATAAAAACAAATAGAAATAATGCAATGGAAGTGAGCCTAGAAAATCTTTAGTCCCTCTCAACAAAGGCAACATCTCCCCTTTTATACAAGGATTTTACAATTGTAAGGCCTTAGTTTAAAATGAGTAGCATAAAAATATAGGTCTTAGTTTAAAAGAGTAGCATAAAAATACAGATTTGGGAGGTTGAAATTCATGAAATGCCTCAAAGGGGGGTCTTATTAGGGACTACCATTGTTGGGCACTAGTTTAAAATGTATACCAAATGACTAGCATCTTTTGACCATAGGTGTTTATGGAGCTCTATTGTGAACGACATTGAGCATGCCATCTTCATCATTGTCTAGCTTTATAACATACCCACTCCTATCCAAGATAGCTAGACTAGGGAGTTGATGTTTGATAATTGATTGGACACCTTTCCTAGGCAATGCCATTTGGATTCCATAGGATTAATAGACTTAGCTAGCCAAGATGGCTAGACAAGGGAGGTTATATTCGATAGTTACTTAGGCAACTTGCCTGAGCAATACCATTTGGATCCCATAGGATTCATGGACTTAGCTAGTATTTTGAGTCTACCTTGTAGCACAATATCACAATCTCAATCCACTACGATCGATCTTAGGTTCCTAAGACTTCGTGACATCTTTTAGAAATTCAGTGCCTAGTTAAGAAAGATCAGTTTTTTGCAACTAATCAAGAGCAAGAATGGACTAGCATTGCACTTGGCTCAAAGAAAGTGAGAGATAAGGGGAAGCTAAGCATGATCCCTTTGCTTTGATACAATCCCATTCCATTCCTTCGAAACAGTGCTAGTTGGGTTTTAATACTCAACCATAAGCAGTCAACATTCCACTATTTTCCTATGAATTTTGTTAGAGAGGCATCAAACTAATTCGGTCCACCCATCCAAAGTGGTGGTGTTGTCAAGATAGCTACTCACTTGCTTTCCACTAAATGCACCCATCATCTTTAACCATTTAATTAGGTTTCTAGTGCATATAGTTGAAGGGAGAAGCCCAAGTGGAAGCATGAGCAAGTGGAAGCAAGAGAGGTGTGAGTTATGGTGGATGGAGTAAGAGAGTAGCAAGAGAGAGGGAACTCCAATAGTAACAATGTGTGATCGAACTTTCCTTTATTCAAATATCATTGAAAGAATAAATAATGAAGTTATTGATGGGCTCATACCACCTGTAGTGTGCAGGTGCGAGTATTGTTGTGTAGTAATACACGAGCGGCTAGGCATAGGCACCTTTACCCCCAATAGCATCTCACTTAAAGGTAAATGTGTCTCGAGTGAAGAGGGAATAAGAAAAAAAAAGTGACAAAGTAGAGTGTCTACATAGAGTACAACAAGATGAGGAATAGAGGTCATCTCATCCAACATCCATCAATTTCCTAAGGAAGGCAAAACACTCTATTGAGAGACTTTTTCTGAGAAGATATGTAGGATTTTGGTCAATTGAAATCTTGACAAGATCAACAAACTTGTTCTCAATGACCACTTTGATAAAGTGGTACCGCACCTCAATGTGCTTCATCTTTGCATGGAAGTCTGGATTCTTGGCTAATTGGATAGCACTCATAGAATCCGAATGCATTGTAGGAATCACATTAGTTATACCAAGGTCTACCACTAGATGGACTAACCCCAGAGAGCGACCTTGCAAGCCTTAGTGGGGCTATGATATACTCGACATTCTTAGTAGAGAGTGTCGTGCATTTCTTGTACCTTGGACATCCAAGAAACAACACCCCTAGCAAAGGTAAATATATAGCTAGAGGTGTATTTTCTACTATCTATATGTCTTGCATAATTAGGGTCAGTGTACCCCATGACTAATGTATCTCATGGCCACCATAACATATGCACATATCTACTATGCCCTTCAAGTACCTCATGATACCCTTGATGGCATCCCAATGCCGCCTAGCAAGTGTAGCCATATAGCATGCCACAACTCCTACTATAAAAGCTATGTTAGAACGAGTGGCTATCATGGCATACATCAAATTGCCCACTATAGATGCATAAGGGATCTTGGCCATCTCGGCCTTCTACTCATCAAACTACGGAAAAAACTGTGTATAATCGGCTTGGCTCACCTTCACATGAGAAGGCAAAAGACAGCCAATAGGCTTAACATCATATATATGAAACTGCTCAAGGACCTTTTGGATATACTCCTTTTATGAAGCCCATGAGATTAGTCACGCGTAATAATGCACATCTCAAGAATATGTCATTCTTTCCCCATGTCCTTCATCTCAAAGATCTTCTTGAGCTCACCTTTCAAAGCTTCCGAGCTCTCCCAACAATCAACATGTCATCCATATAAAGTTCCAAAATCAAAAGGCTACCATCACGATCCTTTTTCTGTATAAACACGGATCCACATCATTGCATGTATAGCCTATGAATGCATACAAGCATCAAACTTATTGTACCATTCCCTACGTGCCTACTCAAGGTCATAAAGGCTTTTTCTCAATCTGCACACTAGGTGTTCCCTATCTTTTTCCTCAAAGCCCTTAGGCTGTTGCATATAAATACCCTCGTGCAAGTCCCCATGTAAGAAAGTTGTCTTAATATCCATCTAATAAAGGTCGAGATCTAATTGAGTAACCAATGCTAGTATCAAGTGTAGGGTAGTCATCTTGACGTATCTCCACTATCCGCTTAGGCTACTTATGTATCTTTTCCTCATGGAAAACTACATCATGGATGCAGATGACCTTCTAAGTATGTGGATCCCATAGGCAATATCCCATCTCACCCGCATTCCCATAACCAAGAAAGATGCATTTCATAGCTTTGTGCGTTTGTCCTTGGGTACATGACAGAAAGCCTCACAACCAAAGACATAAAAATGATCATACGAGGGAGGTTTTCAAGACCACACCTTCTCTCCAACCTGAAAGTTAATAGAACTACAAGGAAATCAATTGATCAAGTGTACGACAGTAGTCACTACCTCAACCCAAAAATGTTGTGGTAAGCTTGGCTGGCTAAGCAAACTATAGACCCTTTCCTGTATTGTCATGTTCATGTGCTTGGCCATGCCATTTTGGGGTTGGGTGTACCAAGCAGTCAACTAGCGCTTAATATCCTTTTCACCTCAGAAAACTTCTCAAAGGCTTTAGAGGCATACTCACCCCCATTATGCTGACCATAGGCATTTCAGCCTATACCTAGACTAGTTCTCAACAACCAATGCAAGCCAACGTTGAAAGGTAGCCGAATCATTAGATTTTAGCTTTATGGGATACGTCCAAACCTTATGTGAGTAATCATCAATGAATGTGACAAAGTACTTTGCACCTCCTAATGACTAACAGGGCATATGTCCACATACATCAGAATGAACAAGAGCCAAAGGCTCACCCATGCGCATAGTGCTGCTAGACTTCTTATGCATACTATGTGTATGCCTGCCACCATACAAACAATGATCACATGACTCAAAACACTTATAGTCAAGGGGGTGGAAGATACTACAAATGAGTAAGCCTTTTACTTAGTTATATAATTACCTACCATGTTTAGTTTTACACAAAAAATACATTATTTAATTTGTCCATTAAGAAGAGGGTTCATCCATATAATTTAATCATGAACACAAAAACAATGGAAGCATTCTCCTTTTAGAAAATAAAACTTTCATTCCAAGCTGGGTAATCATTATCTTAAAATTTAACAATTCATTTACAAGACTTAACCCAAGTCAAGAACCACCAATCCGCCCTCGATTAGCATTGGGGTGTTTCAAGAAAACCATCTCAAACTTATAGGGGATTAAACTAATCCTAGCATACCAAGGAGTTATGACCAAATCCCCCCCTAGATCCTTGGTGTCTTTTGGTCAACACTTGATCCCTGTGGAGAGATCTCTCACTTTTGGTGCCAGGTCTAGCATCTCAAGTGGAAAAATAGCTCCTTCATGAAAAGCTTTGTAGCTAGCCTCATGGGAGGTATAGTACACATCCAAATATTAACTTGTGTTGGTACAAACATAAATCAAAACAAACAATCATCCAAGAAATCCCTCCTAATGTACTAAACAAACCTTAAACATGTAATTTATGCATTTGAATTCATTCTAGGTATCCTTCCCTCCAGCTTGTGACTTGTCTGATTTATCATGAACTTAGAGAAGCTTAGTCTCTTGAAGAGAATTAAACCTTTGGGTTCCTCTGATATCTTAAATTGAATCTTGATCCTCCCTTGGGAATATTTTATTCTCTTAATTTGAATGGTTAAGTTACTAAGGACCTTTATGGTCTCTTTGAACAATAGTTCCCTCTTGTAGATATAGAAGTTTTACTACTTAACTTGTTTACGACTATGGGAAGTTTTCTCTACAAGGATTTTTGAAGGAAATCCTTTAGATAGATATAGTTCTCTAAATCTTGATCAAATTAAACTACCTTGTTTTTCCTTATTTTTCCTTTATATAAGTCATCATCCACCAATTGTGGATGTGACTAGTTTGATGGTGTTGATGGGACGATGCATAGTAGTTTAGAAAAAAATAGCAATTTTTTTAATTTTAAAATAAAAATAATTCAATCATTAGAAATTTAGGTGCTTTTCACATGGAGGTGCTAGTCCCATTTCATAATTGGGTCATTACATGTATGCTACTCATGTTGTTATGATGGATGATAATTGAACCATTTACCTGCATACCTTAATTAGCCAACAACATTTGTAGCCATACCACCTCATATCTTGCCATAACAACACTTCTATACTTAGCCTCTGTATTGGATAAAGCAATTATAGATTACTTGTTGCTGCTCCAACTAACTACTACACTTCTAGGGGAAATCATGAATTTGTTGGAAGATCTTCTATCAAATATATTAGTAACCCAATCTACATTTGTGTATCCAAATACTTGCATATCCTTACTTGACTCTCTAAAAAGTCCATAATGCAAAAAGTGGACTTAAGATACCTCATAAATATGTATTTTATTGCATCCAATGAGGCTTCCTAGATATTTGCATAACTAACTCACAATATCAATAGCATAACTCAAGTATGGCCTTGTAATAGTCATGTAAATCAAACTCCCTACTATATGCCTAAACATAGTAGGATCTTCTATCTCATCTCCAATATCAATTCTCAACCTTACATTCTACTCCAATGACTGAAAGAGGCTTACATGTTGGCATACCATACTTGGATAACATGTCCAAGCCATACTTCATTTGCAATAACACATCGAATCACCTCAATGCCAACAACGTACTTCAACTCACCAAGATCCTTTATCTCAAATTTCTACTTTAAAAGAACTTTGCCATTAGCAATCCCATTGTCACTATCATCTATAGTAATTAGGTCATCCATATCAATGATTATGAAGACCAAACCTACCATCTTCCTTTCTCACATAAAATGAGTGATCTACATACAAAACATAGAAACCAATGTTGACAAGATACTCTTCAATCTTGTCAAACCAATGTTGACAAGATACTCTTTAACAACACATAAATCAATGTTTGACAAGATACTCTTATTCAATCTTATCAAACCATGCTCTACTTTTTCTTTCTTTAGCCCATGGTGTACCTTATTTAATTTTCATATGTATGTGGGATTCTCCAATCTCTTATAAGCTAGTGGTTTCTCAATATACGTATCTTCTTGCAAATCACTATGCAAGAAGGCATTATTTACATTTGTTTATTGTGAAGTCCCCAACCTTTAGCTACTACTAATGCAATCACATATTGAAAAGTTTCCATCTTAGCAGTTGGGTTGAAAATCTTTTCATAATCTATGCTATTGTAATAAAGCATAAATGCCTTAGTTTAGGGTAAGTATAAAAGGTGGAGATGTAACATGTGAAGCATCTTTTTTCCATTATACAACATTACTTGTTTGAGGTCTCAACCTCCCACCATCTAAGAGGGTGAATACTCTTGGCCACCATAGCTTGGGGTGCATACCTTGCTATAGCCACTCATAATTTGATTCTCAACCAACATTGGTAATACCATTTCATGCCTAGCCACCTTGGCTATGGTTTCTTGGCATTTTATGTCTATTTCTTGTATTTTCAGTTTAAAGGCTTGCTATGGGAATTAGCTTCTTTACATTGGTATCAGAGCATGGATTTTGATCCATGGGAAGAGTCATTTTCATGGTGAATCTAGTTACATTTTAGGCACATGGTAACTGGAGGACAATAATTAGTTACAGGATTTGATTCAGTTAAAACCGTGGCTAGTTAAGGTATCTGTAGTAAGCCGTGACTAAATTTGATGTCTTGAAGAATGTCTGAAGAAACATTGGCGGAATCATGGTCATTTTAGTGGTATGTGATCAATTTTGGGCTATTTTGAAGGATCATGGACTTAACTGAATCCAAACTTGGAGAGGTTAAACCGTGGTTACTTTTTGGAAACAAGCATCTTTCCTCTTTCTCAAGCTTTCTCTTCAAGCTGCCATGGAGAAAATTACTCATCTCTCTCTCCCATTTTTTCTATCATCTATGCAACCTAGATAGGATCAAAATAATCATCCTTAGCTTCAAATTAAACACCTATTTGCTGGGATTTAATGAGGGATTCATCACGTGGTTGAGGGAGCATGCTGGCAGCAGTTTGCACCATTTTTCCTACACCTAAATCTGCCAATTAATCAAATGTTTGGTTGATTGGTGCCTACAAGCTCTTCCACAAGGATTATTGGAGCACAAAGGTGATGTACAAGGCATCAATGGCATTCTTTCTTCCTTCAAGATTGAAGCTCTCTTCAAACCCTAGCCATGGCTAAAAATGTACAGCATGAAGAATCGTCCAATTTCTTGAAGATTTGGCCTCTTCTTGACTTCTTCTAGCTTCCTAATAGCAAGGGCAAGCATCTACATCAAGCATTGGACCGACATTGACGATTCCAAGCAAGATTGAAGCATTTTCTTCATCTCAGATTGGGGAAAACAGGGCAGCCATCAATCTTCATCAAATCTTGCTTCATTGAGGCTTCGATTCATGAGGCTTTTGTTGTGTACAACCCCGAGAAGGTTCAATTGAAGGTATTCTTCAAAGATTGGGCTTACATTGAAGAAATTCTTTAAGTTTGAAAGCATTTTCAGCCTCTTGAACATGGCAATGTCTGAAAATTCATGGAATCTATGATTTTAATGAGAATCTACATTCATTAAAGCTCAAAGGATCTTCTTCAACAAGCTATTGTAGACTTCCATCAAATCATTGACTTCTTTTTATTGCATTGGAGAAATCTTATTGATTGGGAGCTGAAGATTACATGGGAGCAATCATATTGGGCAAAGCCTTCTTGAAGTTAGTCTTATGATCTGAAATCTTGGTCTATTAATGGTGGTTTATGTTGAAGGTTGATTGGTTGGATTCATCTACTACTTTCCATCAACATTAAAGAGGTAATTCTATTGCTTTAAGCTTAATCTCTCTTTTTATCCAATTGTTGAACCAGTCCCATTGGTGTAATAGAACCTCTTAATTCCTATTGAAAGCATGTAGAATTCAGCCCAAGACTGATTATGATTGCTTGATGAGTTCTTTTCTTCTCATTCAAATATTGAAGCTCAATTGATTGCATAAATGCTACTCACTGCCTACTTGGCTTGGATTTTTGTTGGATGATTGGACATTGATGCTATAGGATTGAAATAATAATGAAAATGGTAAGTGGGAACATTGTAAAAGTAGTGAGTCACTGCAAAAGGGTAATGCCCTATCCATAGCCCTTTCAATTCACTCGTTTCCCAATACCCACTTGCATTTCATTAAAGAATTCAAAGGTTTTTTCAGTCAATGCATAGCATCCTTGTTTAATTACCCATTAGAATGTACTTGCCATAATGTACTTTCCATGTTGGTTCCCATGAGGAAAAGCAGATGCCAGGCGAGTTGAGAAGATAAAAGAGAGGTGACCCTCCCTTCCTGATTAAGACCCTGAAGGGGTGCACAACTCGGCTTGAGGTGGAACTTTGCACACCCCTCTTGTCTCAGAGCCCATGAAATTCTCAAATTTAGGTGCAGGTACATTCCCCATTATCAGAGTTAGGTACTAGTATAGCATTGATCAGCTATATTCAGGGTTCCATAAGTGGTTGAAGAACCATTGGAAGAGGTGCATGGCATCTCCTCTTTTCAGGGTCCCTATAGGTGTTGGACAGAGTTGTTGCAGATAAAACAAGTATATACTTTTTAGGGTGACTACAAGTGTTGGATAGAGTTTTTACAGATAAAACAGTAGGTATATACCAATCTACAGGTTGTTCTTGAGCCCTAGATGTGGCCCATAACCCTCTCCTGGCTACTACAGTGGTTTTCAAGGGTTTCTTCTACCCAAGGTCTTTCTATAGGGTCAAACAGGATACTTACAAGTGGTGGACAGGGTGCAGGAATTTCTTGTTCAGACCTGAAGATTCAATCACAGCAAATTCTATCCTGATCCAAACTAGATAGCTCCATTTGAAAAGGGTTAAGCTTTAATTTTAATAAAAAAATTTGGTGATCCGACATCGGGAGCTCAAGTTATTGCTGATTTTCTCACACTAGGTATGTTGAGACAGCACCCAAATAGCATACAAGGGGACACTGTTTGACATTGTTTCACCCAAAGTATCCAACCTTTCCATATCTTTTAAAATATGTATATCTCCATATAATAAGCTTTCCATAGAGCTATTAAGCATTGGGATTGGTGCTATATTCTGAGAGAAACAGGGGATTAAGTAACAAACTGTCTACTACTACATTATTGTTTCCTAATGACCGGGAATAAGAAGAAAGATCCCATTACTGAGGCATTGAATGATGGTGTCAGATACTTCCAAGAGGATCAAAATTACACAACTAAAGCCCATAATATTGATCATATAGATGAAGAATTAAGCATTGGGATTGCTTATAGCATACACCAAGGACAACATGACATACATGAAGAGCATGCACGGAATGATTATCTCCTACTGTCAAAAGAGTTGGGACATGTCAATGAAGGACTTTGTAAGGATTTGAAGGCTTTGAATGAAGGATTAACACATATGAATCAAGGTTTATTGCAAGGGATGGCACAAGTAAACCAAGAAATCTCTGATTTACAGCAAAGCAATAAATCTTTATTCCAAGAGCTCATCTCATCCATAAAGGAAATTGGAAGCAAGCCACAAAGAGAACCTCAAACTATTGAAGACTCCCATGCAATTCCCTTTGTTGGTAATCCTTCCCATCCAAGCAAAGAGAAGTCTCAGTTAGTTATGCACACTTTTGAAAGGGGAGAACCATCTAGAGTGAGGGGCAACCATCATCCTTCACAAATTCATGGCATTCATACCAGAAGGCCTTAATTTACCAGCCCAAAAAAAAATCATAGACATGAAGGGAAATAAGACAACACTCGATGGGATAATGAATATCATGGATGTGACCCCTTCTACAATACTTTTTATCATCAGCCCTCAAATGAACAAAAACGAAATGTAGTCAACAATAAACATTCCAAACCAAGAGCATGTTTCAAATAGACAACCTTCATCTCATGGTTTTGGGCCACCTACTTTTAGGCAAAATTCATGAAACAAAGATTCATGGAGACAACATTCTCATGGGCAGCCATCTTACAATGACAAAGAATATAAGAAAAAGATAAATATCACTAATTTCAAAGGAGATAATGCTTCACCTTCGGAATGGGAGGAGTGGATCAATAAGCTTGAATTGTACTTCACCCTTTATTCTAGAAGTCAAGAAACCAATATTTATTTCGCGGCCCTTCATCTTGAAGGTTACACCCATACTTGGTGGCATTACATACAAAAGATTGGGGCAAACTTTGACTCTTGGGAGGAGTTCAAGCAAGCAATGATTGATGTCTTTGTGTCTCATTTGGAAAAAGAAAGGCTTCAAAGAATATTGTATGCATGCGCTTAAAGAGGAATGTCCGTTAGAGACTATTCCAACACCTACTTGAATCTTTCCATGTATGTTAAAGGCATTTCAGGTTTTGCTAAGCTAAATAAATACATTTTTGGTCTTGATCCTGCCCTATTATCAGAGGTAGGAGCTCAACAACCAAGAACATTACATGAAGCCATACAATTGGCTGAAAGATACTCCTTGAAGTACAAAAGAGATGCAAAAAATTTCCAGCAAAGAAGTATGGGCAATAATATTTCCAATCAACCTACAAAGTATGGGCAAGTTTTCAGCCAATCAAGAGACTCTTTTAGGCAAGAAAACAGAGGTTATAATAGTCAAAACAATTGTAACAGCAAAGTGTCAACATTTCCCACTGTTTATGTCTCTAAACATGTTTAAAATTTGTACAGAAATATGGGCAAACTTTTTGAAATGTGGCTGAGCCATGAGGTACTTTTTCAAGAGCTAAAAATGCTCCTAAACTGTCCCAACACAGTTCTAATAGCAACTTCCTTCCTCATGACAAGCTTAGGGAAATGCATGTAAAAGGACTATGCTTAAAATGTGGGGAGAAGTGGTCACAAGATCATAAGCTGCAGTATAAAGCTAAGAACTCAAAAATCAACGTGATGATCACTCAAGAAGTAGAAGTTGAAGAAGAAGAAGATCAAGAGGGAAATTTATTGCATGCTGATGCATACCCAATGATTGAAGAGATTCATGAAGAAGAGAATGCCACCAATGAAGAATTCTATGGTCCCATGGATGGATTTCCTTTTGATCTAGGTGGTATTCATGATTCTCATGCTTCCTTGTGTACCATCTCACATGATGCATGGACCGGTTATTGCAAAGGGGAAAATACCCTTAGACTCAAAGGGTTCATTAATGGAAAGGTTGACATATTTTAGTGGATATGGGCAATACTCATAGCTTTGTCAACACCAAATCCTTGAATGGGCTGAAGTTGCTATCCATTAATATGGACTCTTCCTTGCGGATAAAGTTGCCAATGGTGAATATAAGTCTAGTAAAGAAGTGTTTCCATGCACTTCAATTGAGTTATTGCCCTCTTGCACAATAAAAGTAGACTCGATCACTTTGGATATGGGGCCTATTGACATTGTTATTGGATGTAATTTCCTGAAAACACTTGGCAAACTCACCTTGGACTTGGAGCAAATGCAAATGGGATTTAATTGGCAAGGACAACACATAGAGTTGAAAGGCATAGACCACAAACAAATAGAACTCATCTCCATGAAGAAATTGCAAAAAGAAATCAATGCAAAGTCATACATCTTCACTCTTTTGCTTGCGAAAGTAGATGAAGGACAATCAACAAATCAGCCATCTTCTTCTTCAAAGAAAAGGGATCCAAGATTGGAAGAGTTATTGGAGGAATACAAGGATTTATTTCAGCACCATCATCTTTACCTCCAAAGCGAGAGGTTGACCATCCTATTGATTTGCTGCCTAATACAAAGCCCATCAACAAACCTCCCTATCGCTTGTTCAAGTTTGAAAGAGAAGAAGTGGAGCGACAAGTCAAAGAATTGCTACAAATGGGTTTAATTCAGCAAAGTCAATCACTGTTTGCCTCTCCCGTGCTCTTAGTAAAAAAGAAGGATGGATCATTTTGCATGTGTATTGATTATTGGGATTTGAACAAGTCAATGGTCAAGAATAGGTATCCTATTCCCCGAATTGATTATCTTTTGGATGAACTTAAAGATGCCAAGGTCTTCACCAAAATAGATATTCGATCGAGTTATTATAAAATCGAATGATGAAGGAAGGAGATGAGTTCAAAATAGCCTTTAGGATTGACAGAGGGTATTTCAACCGTGCATAAGGATTGGATCCATGACATTCAAGAGGAGTATTTGCTTGATGAGCAAGCATCAAAGATGATGAAGGAATTCTAGCAAGGCAAAGGAGAAGAGTATCCAAGTTTCAAATGGCACAACAGTCTTTTATGGTATAGTGGTAGAGTATTCTTGACACCACAATCTTCTTTCAAAGACCGTATCTTGCATGAGATGCACTCTTCACCTTTAGCGGAACACCATGGGTTATTCAAAACATTTGACAATATCCATAAGAGTTTCTATTGTAAGGGCATTTGGAGGGATGTTAAGGATTATGCTATGCAATGTCTTCCATGTCAACAAAATAAAGATTCCTCTCTTCTACCTGGTGGTTTACTTCAGCCACTTCCTATTCCTCAAGGCAAGTGGACTGATATTACAATGGATTTTATTGTGGAATTACCCACAACAAAGCATGGGTGGAATAGCATTTATGTGGTGGTGAACCGGTTGACTAAATCAGCTCATTTCATCCCTACCAAAGCTCAATTTACAGCAAAGCAAGTGGCTGAACAGTTCATGGAATGTATTTTTAAGCTTCATGGTATGCCATTGAAAATAGTATCCAATCGTGATATTAAGTTCATGGGAAATTTTTGGAGGAGTTTATTCACTTCTATGGGAACAAATTTGACTCCTAGCAAGGCATATCATCCCCAAACCGATGGCCAAACGTAGCGTGTCAGTAAATGGTTGAAAGTTTATATTCATCATTTTTGCCATGGCACTCAAGCTTTGTGGGATCATTGGTTACATCTTGCTAAAGTCTATTATAATAACACTCATCATATGAGCATTGGCATGTTGCCATTTGAAGCGCTTTATGGATATAAAGTGCAAAAACCTTCAGCCATTTTTCATGAAGACATGAATCCACAAGCCAAGACTGAAGTTTAGAAAATGGAAGCTCTTTTGCATCAATGCAAGGAAAATATTAGGAAGGCACAAGATGTTATGAAGGCTTATGCTTATAAAAAGAGGAGACCTTTGGAGTTTGAAGAAGGAGATTGGGTATTTCTCAAAGTGCCTAAATCTAGATATGATTCTCTCAAAGGTGGTCATAATAAGTTGGTTCATCATTACTATGTGCCTTATCAAATCCTCAAACAAGTTGGTGAGCTTGCATACAAGCTTGATTTTCCTTCTTCAACAAGGATTCATTCTACCTTCCATGTTTCCCAACTTAAGAAATATGTGGGTCTAGCCATGAAGGTTTTAGAGAAGTTACCTCCCATGGATGAAGATGGTCTTATCATTTATGAGCCTAAAAAGGTTATTGGCAAAAGAGAAAAGGTTTTAAGGAACCGTTCGCTGCTGGAATACCTTTATTAAATGGCAAGGTATGTCCATGGAGGAATCTACTTGGAAACCATCATCATAACTTGATTCTTTTCCATGGATTTTGCAAGAAACAGAGTAATATCTGAAGAGGATAGCTTGCTGTATTAAATTTTTGTTAGAAAAATAATTGCTCCATGGTCATCAAAATTGGATTTTTATGGCATGACTAGATACTAGGGATTGTCCTCTACATTTCTATAGCTCATACATGGTGATTGGATATTTCTTCTTCAAGTTATGGCCATTCTTGTGCAGCAGCCTATTTTGGACAGTTTCTAGTAGTATATTCAAATTTCATACTTGTACTTCATTGACATATGAGATCTTCTTCATCTTGGAGTTTCATTACAGCATTGATTCATCACTTGCAAAGCTATCCTTGTAATATTTCCTTGTAAATTGTCCCAATTCCATCTTTGAGGACAAAGCTCTTTTAGGCCGGGATGGCTTGTAATAAAGCATAAATGCCTTAGTTTAGAGTAAGTATAAAAGGTGGAGGTGTAACATGTGAAGCATCTTTTTGCCATTATACAACATTACTTGTTTGAGGTCTCAACCTCCTACCGAGGGTGAATACTCTTGGCCACCATAGCTTGGGGTGCATACCTTGCTACAGCCACTCATCGTTTGATTCTCAACCAACATTGGTAATACCATTTCATGCCTAGCCACCTTAGCTATGGTTGTTTGGCATTTTATGTATATTTCTTGTATTTTCAGTTTAAAGGCTTGCTGTGGGAATTAGCTTCTTTACAGCCATATGCTTTAGCAACTAGCCTTGCCTTGTACCTGCTAACTAAACCATTTATATTATGCTTAATTTTATAGACCGACTTATAACCAATACTTTCTTTCCCTTAGTAATGATAGTAGGAAATTCCAAGTTTTCTTGGCCTCTAATGCAACCATCTCCTCATCTATTGTTGCATTCCGATATCTTCAAAACGAGTGGGATCCATATCCTTAACTATCTTCACCATGCAAGCATAATAGTAAGCTACATGATCTCAAAGCCAAATCTTTTAATAGGGTATTCCACCCTACCAAAACTGTGTATCATAGAATTGCTTAATGGAGCCTTTACATGGCCATGTGCTTTCTATACACTAGGTATCTTGACAATGCGAATAGCAAGATCATCATCCAAACTTTGTGATCCACTAGAATCTCTATTAAGAAATACATGAATAATAGATGTATCCTTACCATCTAAAACTTTCTTATTCTCTTTCTTAATAGTGGTTGACCTTTTTTCATTACCTAGAATATCATTAGATGCACTTAAAGTTATGGGGTTGTTTTCTTGTCTCCTCTTACACCAAGGATAAGGGCACATGATTCCTACTTTTCTATTTGGACATGAGTACCATGACCATCATCGGTATCCAATGTATCACTATATCCATAGAAATTGCTTATCTCATAAAAAATGATATCCTTGCTTACTCTAAACTCACTAATGATAGGGTTATAACAATGATACCCTATTTACTCAGTATCCAATGAAGATATATCTTTTAGCCTTTGGATGAAGTTTCTTCATTATCTCATTAGGCACATGTACATATGCAATACAACCAAATATTTTCAAGTGTGATACATTAGACTTCCTACCTATAAAACATTCTTTAGGAGTCATACAATAATGAACTAAGTTTGTGGGAGTTCTATTCATTATAAATATAATAGTATGAATAGCCTTAGACTATCCATACTTTGGTATATCTAGATAACTTATTTACCTTTTGCAACCTCAGTCTATTATGGGGTATATCTACAAAGTAAGTTTTCAATTTGTGCCATGAAATCTCAAAAAGTCATTAAATTAATTAGAGAAATATTATTGTCTCCATCTAAGATCAAATACTTAATTTTCAAGCCTATTTTTATCTGAACAACAACCTTACAAGATTTGAAGTGCTCAAACACTTCACTTTTTTCTTTCATAATATACATCCATAGCTCTCTAGAATGATTATAAATAAATATAATAAAGTACTAACTGCCACTAAAAGACACATTTTGTGTAGGCTCCCAAAGATTTATATGAACAATATCAAGCTTATTTTTGCTTACATTTGTATCATGTAAAAAATGTTAACTTGCTTGCTTCCCAAACTTTATGCAATTTTGTAACTTTAAATGCAATGAAACTTGAAAACAATCTTTTTTACTATATTTCTTTCACTCTTTGTACATCTACATGAGCAATATGCTTATGCCACACTTCAATATCAATAACTACACCTTTGTCTTTAGTATACATAGTGGCATTAATGGCAAGAGACTAGTATCAAAAGTAAACATATACTATACTTCTTATTGAAGTTCTCCTCAAAATAATCATTTGCATTGAATCTAACCCTTGCTCTACCATTTGTCCAATAAACACTATATTATTTGTAATGGATGATCATCATTAATGCCAATCAAACTCTCCAAATGTGTAAAAATAAGTGGCATGAATTATCGACTATCCATACATAACTTGGACAGGCTAAATTCTACATCTCTCTAAACCATTCAACATAGTTGGTCATATGGTTTGATGCACCAAAGTCCACATACTAAAACATCTTCATGCATTTCCTTTCCTATAACAACATTCATCATATGTTGTATGAGAAACAAAAGCTCATTTTTTCCATCATTCTCCCTTGACGATAATGTATAATCCCTTGCTACAATTTAGTACTTCTAATGTCATCTTTCTTATCATAATAGTGGGTTGCAATATGACATGTTCTTCCACAATGATGACAAACAATGCCGGAGTTATCAAAACCTCTATCCTGCCATTTTCCTCTTCATGTAGAGCTCCCCTTTCCTTCAGAGTTATAGTCTTTTGTTATATACATATTACCAAATTATTGACTCAACCCATTTTGCTGGTTATTGTTAACATGTCTCATACCACCATAGCTCCTTGAAGGGAACTTGTCATATTCTCTTTATGAACTCTGGATAGAATGCAACGGCATATACAATTTGCAACTTGTATGTAGATAAACTAACTTGTGTTTGCTTCCCAAATTCTTACATACCAAATCTCACAATGATCTAAAATTGTTGCTTTGCCCTACTTTGGGTACTTGCATAAGCAATATCCTAAGCTAATAATCAATATTCGTGAGATTCTTTTTACATGAGCTTTAGCTTGAATTCTTTCCCCTTCTCCTTCACTTCTATCTCTAAAATAGCCTCTAAAATTAGTGCAATTCTAATGCCATTTCAAAAATCGTGTGATAGGGAGACTTGCTTGACTCTATGCACCAAACACACATAGTAGATGTAAGGAGAAGGTCATTCAAGAACACAAGAAGAGAGATAAAGACCTAACATTTTCTTAGTTTTTATTTCTCATGCAATATAATAATGTATACTATATGCAAATTAATATAAAGGAAAGTGACCTACTAATTCAAACACACCAAACCTCGCTACAATAAAATCAGCTAGCCCTATAATTTTATGCTAGTTGTAAGTAGATATAACTATCAAATACAATAAATGGTGAGTAAGTGGCCATCTCAGGGTGATGATGACTACCAACATGTTAAGTGTAGATGAAAAATTCAATCTAACATGTTAAGCTTGCTACCTCAACAAGGGTCCTTGCCAATATGTTTCTACAAGTGGCAATGCGAAATACTATATCACTTTTATTGATGATTTTAATAAAACAACATGGGTATAGTTTTTGCAATAAGAGTGAGCAATTTGACAAGCTTTTGGAATTCAAAGCTATGGAAAAAAAGAAAAATTTTGTGGCATACATAAAATGCTTGAGATCAAATAATGGTGGCGAATATATCTCAAATGAATTCAATGAGATTTCTTGAGGGACAATAGCATCAATAGGTACATTATTTGCAAAGATATGCCACGATGGATTGGAGTTATAAAAAGGACGAAAATCATATCATTGTTGAAGTTGGAAGGGCTCTTGTGAACTGAATGTATATACCTCTTACCTATTGGGTTGAAGCTATAGATACATCATTTTATATTATGAACATGATACCTATAGAAGTTCCACACAATATGAAATTGTATGAGAAGATGTATAGTCGATAGTTAATTGCTTCAAAGTTATTAGTTGTGTATTCTATGTTCATACTTTAAATGACTTGAGGAAGAAAATTGAACCTAAATCAATAAAATGTATTTTCATTAGATATCCAAATCAAAAGAAGGGACATGAATATTATGACCTAGTGTTAAGGGAAGTTTATATAAGTAGAGATATAAAGTTTAGGGAATTTGAGTCTTAATATATAGGTATGATGGCTATGTAGATGCATGTAATAATGGTGGAAAATATTTAGCCACAAGGACTCATAAGCAACATGTTGAGGACCTTAGCAATGGAATTGTAAATCCATGGACAAGAAGGTTGAGAGATGAGTAGAAGAGGGATTAAATTGCAAAGGGAATGAAGACTATGGTGGATAGTTCAAAGGACAAGTTATTGGATGACAAATATGGTCCATCACACAAGTGAGAACTTCTCGTGCTAAGAATGAAGGGAATTATGCACCATCACATGTAAGGGTTGTAAAAACATCAAATACTGCATCAAAGTTGAGAAGATCAATAAGGGTGAGACATCTAGTGGACATATTGACATATAGTAGGTATATGCATATGCATTATGCATACATGGTATCTGATGTGCAACATGTAGAATCGACTTTTTTTGAAGAGGAAATTGAGACTAAGGATCATTGAGAAGGCATAAATGTTGAAATGGATGCAGTAGAGAAGAACCACAGTTGGGATCTTGTAAGGTAACCACCTAGAAAGAAGGAAAGTGGATGTAAGTGGGTATATAAAGTCATGTGTAAGGTTGATGGTACACTTAAACAATATAAAGCAATAATGATCACTAAGGGTTATCCACAAACTTGTAGTTTAGATATAAACATTCAAACCAATTACAAAGATGACTATTGGAATAGTTATTGCATTTGTGGCCATATATGGATGGAAATTATGGCAAATGATGTCAAGCATGTTTTCTTGAATGGAAATTTGGATGAGTAGTTTATATGCAACAATCAAAAGGTTATGTACATCCAAAATACAAGCACTGGGTGTATAAGTAAAAGGAGGATTTATATGGGATGAAACAAGCACCAAGAGCTTGATGTGAGAGGATAGGCATGGGATTTATGGTGAGTAAAGTTGATTGCTCTCTTTTTGTCGAGTAGAAAAGGGATGGAAACTATATTGTAGTTGTGGCAACATATCAAAAGATGGTTGGAAGTATGATTTACCTGACCATTTTTAGACCAAACTTGAGTTAGGCAATTGGGATGCTAATTCATGTAAAAGTTATGCAACATACACTTGGATTTAGTTAGGAGAATCATGAGGTATGTGAAGGTCACCATTGAATATGGTCTTGAATTGAGAAAGGAGTCTATGTCAACATTGTTTGGATACAATGGTGTGAATTGGAGTGGCAACATTATAAATACAATATCTACTAGTGGTTATGTTTTCTTATTTAGGGATATCCATGATCAATTGGAGTAGCAAAAATAGCCTACCATAGCGTCGTCTATTTTTGAGGTAGAATATCATGGGATAGCCATTACAACATGTGCAAAAACATGGATGAGACTACTTTATGATTTGGGGATTGAGATAGATGGAAGTATCATACTCTATTATGATAACATGAGTAGTATCATGTTACCATTCATCATTCAAGGTTCAAGCACACTATCACTTCATTATAGAGAAGGTATTGGAACGAGAGACATACTTGGTCCATGTGAAGATAAATAACGAAGTGCCAAATAACTTTACCAAGGCATTGGATAAATATAAGTTCAAATAATTTAGGAGCACATTAGAAGTCCTACATGTGGAAGCTCGTATTGAACTTGAGGGGAAGTGTCCATTGATTTGTATTAGCCTATATATACTACTTGTATGTGGAAACAATATAGTAGGAAAAGGTAGTGTAAGCTACTTTATGGGAAAAGTCAATATGAGATGCTATCGACTTTTAAATTCACATTATGTGTATGCGAAAAAATACAGAATGAAGAATGAAGAATGAAATAGAAGAAGAAAACTATTGAGCCCTCCATCTTGCCCATCATTCCACTATTGTTGTCTCTAAGAGATGATGTGGGTATGAGGAGTCCATTGATGATCAAATAGAACATTCTAATATCCCCTCGAGAGTCAAGAAAGGAGTTGATTGTGATGGCTTAGCAGTAGTGGTGTGACCCCAAGGTCTTCATTGACCTTGTGTATTTTGTTGGCCACCATCCTACCTCCATTGAAGGGGCTTACCTATTGATTATGGGGATGGGGTCTATATGGGGGGTTTCTTGGTTTGTGTACTTTGACCTTTAAGCAACACTTGTCATAAAAATGGCCAGCCTTTTCAAAATGTTGTCAATACTTACTTTACTTTGCTACATTTTTCCATCTTGGTTCTAGTTGTGGTCGTGTGATCCCTTGTGATTCACTTGCCTTTATTCTTGATTTTGGTCTTTGTTTTTATTATTTCCTCTCCCTTACTTTCCCTTCTAGGAAATGGAAACAAGGGCTCCCTTTAAAGATGTAAGAGTGGTCTCTTATAAACTTAGCAACACTAGATTGTGAGATCACTTACATAAAATTGAAGTATATGGAGGGAAACTTGCTAAGGAACAAGGTGGATTGGTCATCATTGGACTTAGGCAAGTAGTGGAAAACTCAACACATAACCATAGATAGTCAGCTAGCTTCATGCTAGGGTCATCCTAGCTACATATCTTAAACTCTTGTAACTAATAGTTAAGGTTGATATGATGGGTCCTATAATGTACTCTCCTTAATTACGTGACAAGTAGCATTTTATCGCCCAGAGTTTACCTTCCAGCCGCCGTCGCCATCCGTACTCTAACCAAAATTATTGGATTTTGTCCAATTACCGACCTAAAGGTTCCTAATTAATCTAACAATCACCTATCAACAACTAGCTCACATCCGAAGGTGTCCTTCGAGAGGCTTCTTGTCCAAAAGGAGCAACTCCCATTACCCTTGGTTCATAGAGTACAACGTTTTTTCCCAATAGCAAACTAAGGATTTATAAAATCCCTCACAGTGCTCTAGCACAACTGCCGTACCTTTTCCCTAAGATAATTTATAGTTCGGTTCTAAGACCAAATTCTAGGTAAGTCAGCAAATCGGCCCTTCCTAACGTTTGTTTTTGGGAAAACCTCTCGGCTAACTGAGACCACCTTGCCATAGGACTAGATTCGCCGTCGGGAATCCATCCACCCACTTCCATCTATGGAAGTTCTTAGTTATCTAATTACCTACCACATTACGTGAGACATATAAAAATAGCTTCATTAATAATTATCCATTTATGCACAGTTGTTCATTTACGTAATTTACTCACATACATACAATCAAAATAAAACAACAATGTGTGTTCTCCCACCCATATAGGAGAGAATTTACAATTTCACATGCTACCTCATCTAGCACATCTACACATCACCAAGATCAAATCCACCTATAGCTAGTGTTTCTAGATGTCTCAAGTAGAACTTGGGCCATGAACTCAGGCCATACAAGGGACCAAGTAGTTTCTAGCTCTGCATAAGGGATTTACTAGCCAGAGCCCCCCCTGGCACCCTATCCACCTCCTACTTAATACGATCCTTGCTGGAAGACCTCTCACCATCGGAGCCGGTCCATGCTTCCACAACGGTAAAAACATCTCCTCTTGGTATGGGGATTCAGCACCTATCCTTAGGGGAGGTATAGGGCTCCTCAATTTTTATCTGTTCCAATACTTAATTCAATCAAGATCTAATCTAAAAAATCACAAACAAGATTGATGTCTTCAAGCACTCTTTCTCTTGGAATTTAACTAAGGGTATCTAGATTTTTGGGGTCTCTAACTTCCCAGTTCTTGTAACCAAGTTTCTTGGTCTTAAGTCTGCTTCTTCAACTTAGAGATGATTTCAGTCTTTAAAAACTTTTATTAGAGCTCCTAAATTAATACTATATCCTTGGCTAGTTTTTTCTGGTTTCGTTCTTAGTAAATTCTTCTTGAATTCACTAATCTTCTTTTCTATGGGGTTAACCTTAAAATTCCTCATGATTTCTCTTGAGTTATACGTTTTCATAGTTCCCATAACAGTTTCTAGCCTATAAGATGTCCTTATCTTATTCCTATTGAATTTGAACATAATTTTTTAGAAAAACATGTGGTATCACCATTGGTAAAGGGTTATTATCTGCGCATGTGACTCCATTAATGACTCCCATGCTCCAACTCCAACTATTGCTTCCACGTTAGTAGGGTCATTCGCAATTTTCGCTTTTGAATTCTTTTTCTTCGGGGTCATGATGGAAATATGATTCATAGAAGAAGAAGAAGAACACGACAGTAATACCGGCTAGCAAGATGTAAAACTCACGATGATGATGATGATGGTTATTGCAGGATTCGATGATGTAGGCCTCACAGATGGTTCTTCTTGCTTCGTGGAGAGCAATACTTCTCTCTCTCACCCTTGGCAAGCAAGGGTAAGAATGAGGGAAACTCTTTCTCTAGTATAGAGCAAGCGCAAGAGAATAGGTATGATCTCTCTCTCTCTCTAATAGACGGAATAGGGACAAGAGTAGAGGTATGATAGAATAGAATAGAGTTTTTCAGTGGCTTCTCTTCACGGATTAGAGTAGAAGAGGATGAGAGATCATATCCTCTTCCTTGGGTTGAATGGAATGATGTCTCTTCGTCTTACAAAATAGAATCTCCTCCTTCTCGATCAGTGTCTCATCCTCGTCAAGATTGCTCTTGTCTCCCTCTCTTGGTATGGAGCTAGATGTCTCATGGAATTCGTGCGGGGGTTCGTGAAGTCACTTGTTGCAAGGACATGAATTTATTGTCAATCTTAAAAAATTATGTAAGAAGCTTTAAGCTCAATCTCCATAGCGACTCGTGATGTTGGAACTTCAAAGAAGGCAAGCGATAAAATCTCAACCTCAAGTCTTACACACACTTGTGATTTTGATGGCCCTTCTTCCATCCTCATCCTCCCTTTTATAGTTTTTCTTCACTCCCTCTCATGTGTGTTGTTTTCTTTGCTTTTTCATAAAAACTTAAGGCATTCACCTTTAAAGCTTATGTGTTTTTCACTATTTTCGTTTTTTGTGCCCTATGCCTGTATGCAACTTGTTTGGATCATAAGTTTGTCATATAAACTTCGAATATAGTCATTCGGGTATTCAAAACAATTGGAACATATGTGGTCGACAAGCCTTAGTGAACATAATTGCAAAAATCCATCAAGAATATGCAAAAATGATGATTTTCGTAAATCACATTATTTTTCTCCATCTTTTGTCTTTGGATGACATATTCCCTTCAAAATAAGCATAGTATATGTTTGGATCCATCTAAAGTGGGAATTTAGTCATCTAAACATAATACTAGAGATTTTTAGACTATTCTAGTAGACCAGTCTTGCTTCCTATAAATCATGTAGAGATTCTGTAGTTTTTCCATGTATGGACGTACAACACCACATATACGCACATTAAAATAAACTAAGTAATGGGGACATTACATTCTTCCCTTCTTAGAGAAATCGAGATGTCCTCATCTCGATAGAAACTGGGGGTATTCTTTCATAAGGGTTACCTCATCGACCTAAGTAGCATCCTCTTTAGGATAATCCTTCCACTAGATGAGATATTCTCTAAGGGTCCTATTCCTAAGAATTCTTTCTTTTACATCCAAGATTCTATCACGTTGAAGTTCAAGTAAACCTTAGTTCGGCATTACAACTTGTTGATGATCAAGAATATGATCAGGATTAGGTACATAAGGCTTCAAGAGATTGACATGGAAAACATCATAAACTTTTAGGGTTTCAGGAAGTTGCAGCTTATAAGCATTAGATCCAAGAGCCTTTACGATTTTGTAAGGTCCACAGTATCTTAGGCTTAGCTCCTTGAATTTCCCAAGGATAAAGAACTCCTTTTTGGGCATACATGGATAAAAACATTGTCCTCTTCTTGAAAGATTTGCTCTTTTCTCCCTTGGTCAACATAGGCTTTCTACCGATCCTTAATAGCTTGTATATCTTGCTTGATGGTTTTGACTTGTTCGTCCATCTCTTCAAGCATTTTCTTAGAAGCTTCAACCTTTAAGGTAGGATCAGAGAAGTTTAGTAGAGTTAGGCATTCTTGCCCATATAGAGCTTAAAATGGGGTTATCTAAATGCTCTAATGATAGGACGCATTGTAAGAAAATTCCACCAAAGGTAGCTATTGTATCCACCGTCTAGGTTCTTTGCAACAATATGCCATAAGTATGTCTTCAACGACCTAATTTACTAATGGGCAAACTACAAAATCCATACTAATGAATTCCCATTTCATCTGAGGAATATCAAGTGGTTGTAGCTTTCATGGCAACTTAACTCATTCGGCTTTTATTCGTTGGTAACTCAAGCATTCGGTTACATATTTAAGTACATCACTTTTGAGCTTCTGCCAATTATAGCTTTTCCTAACTACATTGAGAGTTTTGACATATCCAGGATGTCCTGAAAATGGGAAATCATAAGCTTTTCATAATATCTTCTTCTTAAGTTCTTGACTTGAAGGAATACATAATCTTGTCCTGAAGTAGACAAGTCCTTCGTCAACAGAGAACTTTGTCTTAAGCTTAGAATTTTGTTCTTTATTTTGAATTTCCTTCAACATTTGTTGATGTTTCTGATCATTAATCACCTTCTCCTTGGCTAGCTCAATGATGGGATTGCTAGGCATTGATATCATCGTAGCTAGTGTTTTAGCTCTAAGAGGTTCTCATGAGATAAGTGCATTGAGAAATGATTTGCGGCTTAAAGCATCAACAACTACATTCTCTTTGCCTAGTCTATATTTGATCTCAAAATCATATTCTTGCAAGAGTTCGATCCACCAACGTTGCCTCATATTTAGATATGTTTGAGTGAAGATCCATTTAAGGCTTTTATGGTCGGTTACTAGTGAGAATTTCTTCATGAGTAGATAATGTCTCCATAACTTAAGAGCATGGATAATTGCAAGTAATTCCAAGTCATGAGTAGCATAATTTCTCTTGTGAGTCTTCAATTTTCTAGAGGAATATGCTATTGGATGTCCTTCTTGCATGAGTACACATCCCAAAGCTAGAGAGCTCTCATTGGTCACCACTTCAAATTCTTTGCTAAGATCAGGTAGTTTGAGGATCGGGGCTGTGACTAAGCTTAGCTTAAGCCTAACAAAGCTAGACTGTTCAACTTGGGTCCATTTAATGGCAACTTGCATCTTGAGTAGGTCGATGAGGGGTATAGCAATCAAGGCATAATTCTTGATAAAGACTCGATACTATCCTGTTAAATCCAAAAAGCTACGAACTTCGCTTATAGTGGTTGGAGGTGGCCAATCTTGTACATCATTGACCTTGGCTGTTGGATCTACTGAAATTTCCTCTGTTGAAACTATAAACCCTAAATATTTGATTTGCTTCTTGAAGAATGCACACTTCTTCTTCTTAGCATACAACTTGTGAGTCCGCATTGTCTTAAGAATTGTCCACATTTGTGACTCATTACTTCCTTCATCCTTGGAATATGTTAAGATGTCATAAAAGAATACAAGAACAAAATCATCAAGATAAGGTCTGAATATATCTTGCATTTATCTATTGAAGGTAGCAGGGGCATTTGTTAATCCAAATGACATTACGATAAACTCGTAATGACTGTACCTTGTGCTAAAAGCAGTTTTTGGGATATCTTCTTGCTTGATTCTGATCTTGTAATACCCTGATCTGAGATCAATCTTGGAGAAAATCTTCACTCCTTATAGTTAATCAAGTAGTTCATCGATCTTTGGAATCGGATACTTATTCTTGATCATTATCTGATTTAGCCCTCAATAATCAATGCGGAGATAGAGAGTCCCATCCTTCTTCTTCTGAAATAACACTAGACCTCCCCAGGGTGAGTTACTGGGTCTAATGTATCCATGATCTAAGAGTTGTTTGCGTTGTTCCTTTAGTTCTATGATATGGTCGCTTTCCAAACTGGTGCAGCTCCTGGTACTAGCTTGATTTCGTGGTCGACTTCTCTCTGTGGTGAAAGTTTAGTTAATTCTTCAAGAAATATGTCAGCATATTCTCTAAGCCACGATGGTTCATCTTCGGCTTCTTTATCATGTTCAGTCTTATTTAATTTGATTAGGTATATAGGTGAGCATTTTCTTAAACCTTTAGCGATTCGAGAAGCTTTCGCTAATTGAATCTTTGGTTTTCTTGCTTCTCCTTGTGTGGTCACTTTTTGTCCTACAACATTCAAGAATGTGACTTGGCCCTTTTCACAATGAATATGAGTGACATTGGAAATTAACCAGTCCATTCCTAACAAGCACTCATAGATTCCTAGGTTCATCACTCTAAATTGCATGTTGGTCTGATTGCCACCTAGATTAAACTCCACCTTACTTATCTGTTGTGTTAAAGAAACTTCTTTTCCATCAACTAACTCAACTATCAACCCAAGTGCATGCATTGTGTCTATGCCTAGTTTTCTAGCACACCTTGGTGATATGAATGAATGTGTGCTTCCACAATCAATCAAAATTTTAAAGGGTTTATAGTTATAAGTTGATGGTGTTTGAATTACTGAGAACTGTCGATTTGGTCCCTTCTTGTTGAGAGAGGTGTGAATTCTTGCTCTCTCCATGTTGGTTTCGAAGGTGGGACCTTTATCATCTTCTAATTCCTTGAGGTTATGCCGACAACTCTTCCTCTAGCTGTGGCTGTCCGACTCTGGTCATTACGGAACTTGCTTTGTCATTCATTTTATTCCAATTTTGGGCATCGCCTTTGGATGTGGCCATGTTCGTTACAATAATAGCACCTGAAATTATCCTTATTACCACTAGTAAAATTCTCCACCACCAACTTCTTAGCCTTCTTGCTATTAGCATATTGGAATTGACCTTGGGCTCTTTTTACATATCTCCTAGTTATATTTCTATTTTGGAACTTATTATTCCAAGGCTTATTGTTTCTTGGTTTGGATTGGAGTTCATGTACAATCGGTCTTTCTCTTATTAATGTGTCTTGGTGGTCGGATGGACGCATTGCTTCAAGCCGTGTGTTCAGGGGATCATCCAAGCCATGGAAAAACTTGGATACTTGCTTCACAATATCCATAGATGAAGTGTTACATCATGATAGAGTTTTCCGAATGAACTTAAGGAATCTAACCATGGATTTCAAATATATCTACTAACTCGTAATTTTTAATTGCTAGAATGGTAACCAATTTCATATTCAATGGATAGACAAAATAATTTCTTTTGTTGAAGGGAAAAAATACACGGTTTATTTTGGCAAGGCTAGTTATTTGGGAGAGAAAATTTCCTTAATACAATCTAAGCAGGGCATTTGGATATATCCATTGGGTAATAATTGGGCTTTGAAGAATGGATATCTAAAAATCGGTACTTTAAAGGAAGATTAGGAAGTCTATCTTTGACGTAGTTGCAGTGTTTAGAGTGACCAGCAACTATAATTCAATATACATGGATGACCTTTGTCGCTTCCTCGTAAATATATCAATTCAGTTTAACCTCCCGGCCTCTTATGAATAAATTTGAATTCACTTTGACTTCATGGAATAAATAAACCTTCACAACTTTAAGGTTTTCCATCCACCTTATCCTCTTCAAATTGGTCTGAAGGAAGGTAAGATGGTTTGTGTCAATATAAAAATATCCACCACTTATCATCCACTATCTTTCCCGATATAGTGGAGAAGGATCATAGATGTGATCCAAAATCCGCATTACTTGCATTCTCCATCCATAATCTATAGAATGCATTGTTGATGTAAACATTGCTTGGAAGACTAGGAACCACTCCCAATCTTTGTCTCTCTGGGTAGGATAAAAACACATATTAGCAAGGGAAGGGAAAAACAACTCATGGGCTACAATTACCAAGTTTTTTTATTTCTTTTGGCTCTGATACCAGTTGTAACGTACCCGCCTTAATTACATGACGAGTAACGTTTTAGTAATCGCCCAGAGTTTACCTTCCAGCCGTCACCATCAGTAGTCTAACCAGAATGATTGGATTTTGTACGTGGCTAGTTAACCCTAGTTCTACTCTGCAAGGGAATCATACTGTCGTTACCCACAGAGAACCGACCTAAATGTTCTTAATTGATCTAACAATCACCTATCAAAACTAGCTCACATCCGGAGGTATCCTTCAAGAGGCTTCCTGTCCAAAAGGAGCAACTTCCATTAACCTTGGTTTATGGAGTACAACGCTTTTTTCTAGTAGGAGACTAAGGATTTATGAAATCCCTGACAGTGCTCTAGCACAGCCGTTGTACCTTTCCCCTAAGATAACTTACAATTCTGTTATAAGACCAAACCCTAGGTAAGTCAGCGAATCGACCCTTCCTAGAGTTTCTTCCTAGCATTTTTTTTTTGGGAAACCTCTCGGCTAGCTGAGACCACCCTGCCATAGGATTAGATTCGTCGAGAATCCATCTACCCTCTTCCGTTGATGGAAGTTCTTAGTTATCTAATTACCTGCCACATTACGTGAAACATATAAAAATCGCTTCATTAATTTAAACCCATTTATGCACAGTTGTTTGTTTACATAATTTACTCATGGATATGTAATCATAATAAAACAAATTCATTGATTATATTCCATAATGTGTGTTCTCCCGTCCATACAGGAGAAAATTTACAATTTCACGTGCTGCCTCATCTGCCGCATCTGCACGTCACCAAACATCAAATCCACATATAGCTAGCATTTATAGTTGTCCCAAGTAGAACTCAGGGGGCCATACAGGGGACCAAGAAGTTCCTAGGTGCATAAGGGATTTAATAGCTAGAGTCCCCTTGGCACCCTATCCACCTCCTACTTAATACGATCCCTGCTGGGAGACCTCTCACCATCGAAGCCGGTCCATGCTTCCGCGGCAGTAAAAACATCCCTCTTGGTATGGGGATTCAACACCTATCCTTGGGGTAGGTATAGGGGTCCTCAATTTTTATCTATTCCAATACTTAATTCAATCAAGATCTAATCTAGAAAATCACAAACAAGATTGATGTCTTCAAGCAGTTATGACTTCAATCAATCATGCAACCTTCAAGTAATGCTTAATCTAGTAGCAATCAACGCTTGAGTTTCACATAATGAACTCTTCCCCTTGGAATTTAACTAAGGGTATGGGGTCTCTAACTTCCCAGTTCTTATAACCAAGTTTCTTGGCCTTAAGTCTGTTTCTTCAACTTGCACTAAAAATGTGTTTCTCAGGCTATAATTTAATTATTGCGACTATTTATCATTACGGATCTGTGTTTCTTTTATGCACAGCCCTCAATCATAATGCAAACAAGATCCAATTTTTTTTTTGTTCCATATGAATTCCATTTCAACCATCAAACATAAAAAAGAAGCAAATTTCCTTTGTAAAAATGATGCATACCGCTTACTTACGTGTTGCAGGTTTTTTTATTATTTTTATGGGTTGCCAATGGACCGACAGCAAAAAATGTTCAATGCTAAACATCTCCCCTCAGCCTTCTCTTGATCTTGGAGCAATCCGGTTCATACTGCACAAGCATTCGTCATCGCATTCTCTTCTTGATTCCTCCCACATGAACCAATTGTCTTTAAAATCCTTTATTAGAGCTCCTAGATTAAAACTATATCCTTGGCTAGTTTCTTCTTGGTTTCGTTCTTAGTAAATTCGTCTCGAATTCACTAATCTTCTTTTCTATGGGGTTAACCTTAAAATTCCTCATGATTTCTCTTGAGTTCTAGGTTTTCATAGTTCCCATAACAATTTCTAGCCTATAAGCTATTCTTATCTTATTCCTATTGAATTTGAATATAAATTTTTAGAAAAACCTGTGGTATCACCGTTGGTAAAGGGTTGTTATCTGTGCATGTGACTCCATTAGTGACTCCCATGCTTGCAACTCCAACTGTTGCTTTCACGTTAGTAGGGTCATTCGCAATTTCCGTTTTTGAATTCTTTTTCTTCGGGGGCCATGATGGAAATATGATTTGTAGAAGAAGAAGAACACAACAATAATACCGACTAGCAAGGTGTAAGACTCACAATGATGATGATGGTTATTATGGGATTCGATGATGTAGGCCTCGCGGATGGTTCTTCTTGCTTCGTGGAGAGAAATACTTCTCTCTCTCACCTTGGCAAGCAAGGGTAAGAACAAGGGTAACTCTTTCTCTAGTATAGAGCAAGAGAGCGAGAGAATATGTATGATCTCTCTATCTCTAGTAGATAGAATAGGGACAAGAGTAGAGGTATGATAGAATAGGATAGAGTTCTTCAGTGTCTTCTCTTCTTGGATTAGAGTAGAGGAGGATGAGAGATCTTCAGTGTATCCTCTTCCTTGGGTTGAATGGAATGATGTCTATTCGTCTTGTGGAATAGAGTCTCCTCCTTCTCAATTAGTGTCTCGTCCTCATCAAGATTGCTCTTGTCTCCCTCTCTTGGTATGGATCTAGATGTCGCACGGATTTCGTGCGGGGGTTCGTGAAGTCGCTTGTCACAGGGATAGGAATTTTTTGTCAATCTTCAAAAATAGGCGAGAAGCTTTAAGCTCAATCTTCATAGCGACTCGCAATGCTAGAACTTCAAAGAAGGCAAGGGATAAAATCTCAACCCCAAGCCTTACACACACTTGTGATTTTGATGGCCCTTCTTCCCTCCTCGTCCTCCCTTTCATAGTTTTTTTCCATTCCCTCTCATGTGTGTTTTTTTCTTTACTTTTTCATAAAATCTTAAGGCAAAAGCCATGGATAATTACTTTTTCGCTATGTAGAAACTATCATTGCTAATTAATCCATGATTGCATGACTTTGTCTCACCACTAAAGCCAAAATTTGGTGGAAATAATGATGTTTGGATAAGAAAGTAACTAAAGCTTTCCAAACTTGGGAGAATATTAAAGTAGTGAATGGGTGATATTTGTCCCCATCTTTTGAATAGAGCAAGATGGATGAATTTTATAGCCTTTGTTAACTTTACTTATGGTAGGATAACCCTAAAGAGCACCTTGGCTTCTCTCAAGATAAGGACATTTCCATTTCTCTAAGGGTGGAGGATATAATGTCCCCATTATGTAATACAACTAAATAAAACAATAAAAGTCTCAAAAGAGTTTATTGATTTGCAAAAGAAAATGTTAGAAAGTGTTTGTTAATGAAATGTGAATACTTGTCACATTTGCACATTTACTCATTGTTAAACATAAGCGTACTTAGAAAATTTAACTCATAATGCTAAAATATTTAAAAAATCACATTTTGAATCATGCCATTTAATGTCAAAGATGGGAATAATTAATAGCATAAACATGTTTATCTCAAAAAATTAATCACTCTACAATTTTACAACATATTAATCCAACACGAAGAGCACATTAGACCTTATAAGTAAGGAATAAGGACAAAAGTGCTTTTGGGACAAGACGAAAATAAGGAGAATGAAAAAATCATTTAGAGTGAAAAAAAATCAAATTTGGCTTTTGTGCAAAAATAGACAAGCCTAAAAGAAAGGCATGTATTTTGGAGGAAAGTGCGCCCTACAAGGCTAAATAGTAAAAAAGAAAGTAAAGGGAAGAGAAAAGCATGTCATGCTCTTCTCCCCCTAAATAATTATGTAAACCTTCCATATTGGATTAAAAACCATGGATTCCAATCTCTATCAAAATTAGGCCAAGCCCTAGAGCATTCTATTCTACTCTTTGCAAGGATTATGGCCATACTATGTATGCCAAGCTTCATGCTTTTTTGCTAACAACAATCATTTGTAGCATCTCCTATTGTTGACATCATCTTTTCTAATATTTCTTTATTCCCACTACAAACATCAAGTGCTATATCATAGTTAAGTCCATTCACACTATCCTCTACCCTCTTCTTACTTACTCTAGCCCCTATTCCTGTGTGAAACAAGCTTAAAAAGTAATCAGAAGGTCGAAATGACTTTGTAAAGTGACATGAAACTCATGGGAGTTAGCTATATCCACTCTCTACTTTAAGCAACAATAGACACATGCTTGCAAATACCATTTGTGTGTGGCTATAGATATTATATTTAAAAGATAATTTCTATGCCCTTCGAAGAGACGTAGAGAGAGCATGCAACCCATCAATAATGAGGTGGATAGTGAAGCTAAGACTTAGTTGAAGGCTAAAGCACAACCTGAAGATGCCCTCAAATTTGTGCAACCTAAATATCAAGTTGAAGTTGCGGTGATTCAACACAATGATTGAGGGCTTGAAGATAATAACTTAGGTTTGGGGTAACATTATGGTTATTACAAATATTCTAAAATTATATTATGTTCCTTGGGTTGAGAGTTTGGGATCCTTACCAAAGATGTACCATACTCTTGTGCATGTTCCTTTAGGTTGTAGATAAGATCATTTGGATGGTTTGTTGATGAAGTAGCAGCAATGTTTGGTGTAAGTAGAGGTAAGCCCATCACGTGACAATGTCTCTCTTCTCCCTCCATGATGACTTCAACATATTCATCAATGGTAAGTACATACATGTTCTTGATGGGAATACCTATAATGATGTCAATAGAATTTTGCACTCCAAGAGGTTTGTGCCAATCTCTGAGAGTCTCCATGGAGATATGTCTTAGCATCAAAGAAGATAGCTCTTAAGGAGACCGTTGTGGTGATGGTGGATGAGACATCCTTTGTTTTTGCATTCTTACTTCTCTTCAACATCAAGCTTTCAAATCAAGGATAAGGCATCTCTAAGTGTACCTAGCTATGATACCATTTAAAGACATGCTTGAACAAATGTAGAGAACTCAGTGTATAACAAGAGTACCGTGAAAGCAAGAGAACTCAAGGTGAAGAGAACTGGGAATGAAGAATGCATGAGCCTCAAACATACATGTCTTGGATGGATCTGAGGATAAGGTGAGCTAGAAGAGGAGTTAGGGCCACTGATAAACAATAGCGCCAGCACATGATGTACCTCAAAAAGATCCCAAAATGTAGTAAGGATTTTTTATATCAACTAATTCAAAACACATATTAGTGTGGATTATGTGAGTTGCAATTGTCCAAATTAGGCTAAGAGTGGTGAGCTATAGTAGTAAGGCCTATTTGATAGCAAAGTACAATGTACAAATTGATTGAAAATGGTGAAAATGTAGCAAAACACGAGGCTAGAAGTGATGGTAACAACTTTTAATGATGTCCTGAAGACTAGATAGCAAATAGATGCCAAAAAGGAAAATAGATTTTATGTGAATCAATAGTCAGAGTGCTTGTGCAATCATGCAGTTTGCTACTCCCAACTCCAGGGAATAGCAAACTGGGCAAGTGATAACTACATATAGGTCACCTAACAGAAGAAGGCTGATACCAACAAGGAAAACACTCCAGAAGCCTCCAAAGAACTAGGGTATCCATGACACTAGTGGAGATGAGCAGGGTTGGTGGGTGCTAACTAAACAATGTGACTATGGTATAATGAATGCACTCATTAGGATCGTATTTATAAAGGAATGGTGATGAATTTAAACTATTTCAAAAAATAAGCCATTTAATTTAATTAATTTAGTATTAATGTGCCTTTGGTAATGGCTAAAAGTGACTTAATTATGGGCTAAATGAAATTGTACTTTTAGCAGCTTAATATGCCAAGTGTTAAGGGCTAGCTTGCTATGTGGCAATGATTCCCTTTTTAGGCCATGCAAGGCTAGAGAAGGCTATAAAGGGTAGCTTGAATTCTAAAGACATCCTTCAAACTAGGGTAGTGACTATTGTTGTACACTATTCCTTGAGAAATAAAAAACTTCTCTCTTATACTCTTATCACCCCTACCATTAATGCATGACTAGTTTAGTGGAGAAAATGCATGTTTGAAGCTTGATCTCTTGACTTGAAGTGTTGTCATTGGGATTTTGTTTTCACAAGGGCAATCTAGCCAAAAACTGGTAAACTATTGAGTTCAATTTAAAGAATATGTGTGTGTAAAACATGCTTTGGAATTAGTAAACAAGGGTTTTACCACCCTTCTCTAAAAGGAAGGTTGGTTACATGGTTCCACTATTGGGATACATAAACTCCCTTGATTAGGGCTTGTGACACCTAATTGCAAGCCATATTGCAAGCAAATTGCTAGATTTTTTCTTAGCTATCATGAAATTTGACAAGCATGTCTTCAATCAATGAAGAATCGCATTATAATGATACCTCATTGTCTAAGGAATATGAAGGTAATGGAAATAATGCATTGGTTGATTATGGAATGGGCTTCAACATGGGCAATGTGTTGAAAATGTTGGGGGAAGCAAGGATACAAAGGAAAATCACCTCTTGATGCTTTGGGACAACATGGAATGTAGAAAGTGCACGTGATGCAACATCAAAATGCATCAAGTGCATCTAATAAAAAGATGTGAATGCTTGCATGGGGATTTTGGAAATGCATGTTTTATTCCTTTGGGATAACAAGTGGGATATTTGGGATACATTGGTAGTGGATTTGTGTTTCATGCTATGGCTAGTCATTGTACTAATTCTTTTGGTATGCATAGCACAAATGTATTTGGTTCTTAATTAAGAATGCAAGGAATGCATGGACAAATGTATCCTAATACAATAGTTAGTATGCACAATGCGGTACTTGGCATGCAAACTCAGATGCTTCACTATGTTTCTAGAGTTCTTGGTATGCTTGGTATCCATGGAACTAGGGCCAAGTGTCAACGAACCCACCTCGGGTTCGTCTTGGAGTAGGGGAGACCCACCTTGTGAAGCTGGCTTCAAGGGGAATCACCCACCTATCGGCGTACCCACAAGCATGCGGAAGCGTATCTCAACACGGCATGAGGAAACAACAAGTGATATGGGGCTAAAAACAAAGGGCCCCTCTTGAGGGCCCGAGAGTATATTGATCGGCAGTACGAAGGCTCGCAAGCATAACATGGCGTGAATGCACAAGGCACAAGGTCACGGGCAAGCAGTGGGTGCTATCAACATGCTTTCCCACTCAACATGACACCGTGGGTGAGACAATGGCTTAAGAGAGGCACACATCGCTCATACACACCCCCCCTTGCTTCCACACAATGTCATATTTAATGCTAATCAAAGTGATATGATAGCAAATGCACCATTTTTGCAAACCACATGATTATGATAGCTTGGCACCAAAGAGCAAAGCTAAAGACTTTAAGGAAGAGAACCAAGTTGTAAAGCTTGATACTTTAAGTGGTACTTGGGATAAGCTAAAAGCATTGATATTTATTCACTAGTTTGATGCAACTTAGTCTTGAGGTAACTTTAGTGAGTCATCAATAGTGTAGGAGGCTACAACTTATTCTTCATGCAACTTCATTGAGTCATCCAAAGTGTAAAAATGCTACAACTTTTCTTAAGAGTAATGCTTTGCAATGGTGGATTTCTCTTTAGGTAGGGTGTAGTTGTTGTTGAGATGTTGAGCTCTACATGAGCTGGCATCCACTACGTGCCTTGGTGGTGATATGGCATGATATTATTCATTGGCATGTTAGGTGACTAATGTGAGGATGTGCCAGTGATTCTACAAATTGACTATACCCATGTAGTCCATCCTCGGTTATGGCACATTTCTTTTGCCACCTCTTCTTTCCTAGCGTGTTCACACTCAATGACCTCGTGTAAATATATTGTGATACTTTCACATTAGTCTTTTATCATGTTGCAGTCTTAGTTTTTGTTGTCTGGAAGAAGATAAATCAAAAGAAGAAGATTTCGGCCTTATCTCTCTATGTGCTCAAGTCTCCATTGTGTTTGTGTGTATGTACTCTTGGGTGCTTCACCTCTATCCCCACTTGTCTGTTTTCATGGTATTAGAGTTGTCCCACAACTGTGTGAAGCTTGATTGAAGGTTGAGATGAAGGCGTTGGAGCACGAAAGTAAGAAAACAAGCAATAGGTAAGAAGATTTTCCACCTTGCCCAATTTGCATTAGGTTATAGCTGTAGGAGGCTCTTGAGACTAGCAAGGCTATAGTCTGTGATTGCAATGAAACTTGTGAGTAGGAAGAAGAACGTATGTATTGTAGAAAAGCCTTTTATGGCTTATCCACTATAATTTTTGCCATCTGAGGTCAATTTGGTCTCCATTTTGGACCTGAAGTGGTCATGACAATAGTTTTTGGATATACTACAATTTTAATTGTGTTCGTCGTTTACAAGTGCACAGGTTATATATTTTGAATCTGTAAGGTTTCAACTATTTCCTAGGCTATAGACACAAAAGACATTTGCATACAAATTGCAGATTGCAGTTATTGTTGTGCAATCAATGAAAAATTATACGCGTTTACTTGTGGTGCACCTGGTATCAACTTGCTTGCAGATCACATGTTTTCGCAAGGTTTTCTACCTTGTCAAAATGTCTAACAACTTCAACTAGATTGTCAGTGAAGCTTGATAAGAACAATTATAAAACTAACTACTTGTTTGATGTGCTGCATGTACTAAATATTACCAAAAAAATAGTTTATATTGATTAGATGGTAGAATAGGGATTGCAAGTTTTGGTTCACATATGATGGTTGTTATGTAGAATATCTAAAAAATAATTATAAGTTGATTGCAAAAGGGAAATGTGCTAGAAAGTGCTACCATCTTTGCACAAGGTTTAGGTAATGTGGTTGATATTGAAATTTGGCATAAGAGAACTGATCATGTGAATGTGCAGTTAAAACAGATTATGGATGGCTTGCCTAAGTTTAGAGTTGATGGGATGCACAAAGAATGTGAAGCATGTCAACTTAGAAAGCAAGGAAAGCATGTGTTTTCGCATGAAAAGCATGTATGTAAAAAGCCACTTGAATTGATACATTTTGATGTATGGGGTCCTACAAAGACTGCAACTTTGAGTGGTTACATGTATTATGTTTCCTCCATTGATGATCATACTCACAAAATATAGGTTTATTTTATACATGAGAAAAGTGAGGTGTTAACACACTTTAAAAGCTTTAAGGCTTTGGTTGAGAAGGAGACAGGGTTGCATATTAAATGCCTAAGATCGGATGGAGAGAGAGAATATCCCTCTAATGAGTTTCCTAACTTTTTGCAAAAAAATGGTATATAGAGGTAGTATACATATAGATATACTCCTTAGCAAAATGGAGTTGCTGAGTAGAAAAATAGGCATATTGCAGAGGTGGCTCATGCATTGATGTCAGAAAGGAACTTGCCTCATTACTATTGGGTTGAAGCAGTTGCTATTGTTGTATACATTATGAATAGGACATCCACTACTGCTCTACATGGTATGACACTTGAAGAGAAGTTCACGGGTAGAAAGCCAAATCTATCTCATCTGAAAGTATTTGCATGTATTGCTTATGTGTATATATTTGTGATGAGTTGCATAGTAGATTGGATCCCAAAGCAAAAAAATGTGTATTTGTTGGATATTCTCTTGAGAAGAAGGGGTATAGATATTATAACCCTATTACAAGCGAGCTGAGAGTTAGCAAGGATGTTGTTTTTTATGAAATGAGTAGCTAGTACAATAATGTACATAATGTAGTTGGGGTTGATGAGCATGAGAGTGTGGCTATGCAGAAAACAAGTCAGCAATCTAGATGTTGAGTGGACCACAAGAGTCTCCTAGTCATGGTTCTGTTGATAGACCTTGGAGTGGCAGATTGAGGTCACATGTTGTACCACTAAGTAGTACATCACATATATTAAGAAAATGCAAAGAGAAAGTTGGGAACTCACATATTGTGATATAAATATCATTTGTTTATTTTATGTTGATGTTGATTTAAATGGCTCTCAGCAGAGCTTGGATGAGAAGTTTGGGATTTCATCTATTAAAACACTTGGTGTGCAGAAGAAACAAGAGGATGCTAAAGCACCTGGTAGTGATCCAAGTCCACACAAGCCAAATAGAGTGAGAAAGCCAATGCAGCGATTAACATATCATAGCTATGTAGCTCGTCACTATGCTACATGGCTAAGGTTGTGCAAGATGTGAAATCCACTAGTTTTGAGGATATAGTGGGTAATGAGTTGGGATCATGCTACGGATGAAAAAATAGCTGCACTTATGGATAATGACGCATGGAATTTAGTGCCCTTACTTGAAGGCAATAAAGTTATTGGCTACAAATGGGTTTACAAGGTCAAACATAAGGTCACAGATGGATCCATTGAGCGCTATAAAAGGCAAGTTAGTTGCCAAAGGGTGTACACAAGCTCATGGTATTGATTATGAGGAGATCTTTGCTCCAATCGCTAAAATGGACACTATAAGGGCTGTCATAGCAATGGTTGCATCAAAAGGTTGGATCATGCATCAAATGGATGTTAAGAATGCCTTCTTGCAAGGGGAGTTGCAAGAAGAAGTTTATGTGGAGCAGCCACTTGGTTATGTGAATGAGAATTATCAAGATTATGTATGCAGGCTTTGTAAGGCCTTGTATGGGTTGAAGCATGGCAAGACAGGATTGCAGAATACCTTGTCAACATTGGATTTTGTAGAGCACGGGCTGATCAATCACTCTATGTATGTGAGAGTGATGCACACTTTAAGATGAAGGGTTTGGAAGAGGTGTAGTATTTTCTTGGCATAGACATAATCAGAACTTCAGAGGGTATATGGTTATGACAGAGACAGTATGCATTGCATATATTGAAGAAGAATGGTATAGCTGATTGCACGCCTATTTCAATACATTTGGATATTAGTGCTAATCTTAGTACACATGAGGGCGACTTGATTGAGGATATCACTATGTATCGGAAGATTGTGGGCAGCCTTATCTATTTGATGGTCACTAGTGTTAGATATGATCAATGCCCCACCCTCATTAGGTGCCACCAATGATCCATGGTGCTCAAAGTTGTAAGGCCCCCATTATGAGGAGAAGCCAAATGTGAGACTAGACATTGGTTGAGTCCTAACTTGTATATCAGATGAGATCTATGTGACCGGATGGCAAAAAGGTGACCGTTGTGGGTCTAATCTTTGGGTTAGACGGAGTGGTTAAGCTGGTAGCAACTTGAGGCGCATTGCATTGAGTTGTGGTGTAAGGGAGTTAAAAGGGGCCCCTATTTTGGGGTCCAGGGGCCGTAGAAGCGGCCCCCCTGGTGGGGGTCCGAGGGCAACGCCCCCGGCCCGATGATAAAGGGAATATTCCTTGGTCGACTAGTGGAGGCTTATATGGTAGGTCAGTCAGGCCGACCTAACGGCCTTCACGGGCTATAAAAGCTAAATCCCTTCACAGCCATCGATCATTCATCTTTTACCTAGTCAGAGTTGTTGTTCCAGCTAGCCTTAAGCTCTTCATCTATCTTCTATCTAGATCGCCATCTAAGCTTCACACAGTGGAAGCGCACGGGTGGACAGAGCCATCTTTGTATCAGTTGTTTGGAGCTAAAGAATTTACTGATTCTCCTCTTATATGTTGTGTACTCTCTATCTCTTTCTCAGATTCTGTTCGCTACGCCATGTAATTTTTACAACTAGACCACACCTAAACTACACAATTAGTTTGGAGAGTCAATTTATGCAACTTCCACAGAAGCCACATTTGGATGTAGTCAATGCACATTGCACTATGTCAAGTCCACATTAGACTATATTTTATTCTATGATGCAGGTGTATCATTAGACTTGCATGGTTGCATAGATGTAGATTGGGTTGGTAGTGTTTTAGACAGGAGATCTACCAATGGTTTTATGTTTTCCTTTGAGAGTGCTATTGTTACTTGGAGCAGCAAGAAACAACTAACAGCTGCCTTGTTTAGTATAGAGGTAAGAGTACAAAGGTGCTGCAATTGCAGCATGTAAGGTAGCTTGGTTATGCAAGTTACTTGGTGATTTGGGAATACAAGTGGAAAACAAGGTTATCATCTACTATGATAGCCTTGGTTGCATTCAATTGGCTAGGAACCCAGTGTATCATGCATGGACCAAACACATAGAGATCCATTACCATTTCATTCGAGAGCATATTCTAGTAGGCGATATTGATTTAGTTTATATTAGCATAGAGAAATAAGCTGCTAATATTTTCACTAAGGTCTTGGAAGAAGCTGATAAACTTCAACACTTTAGGATTATACTTGGAGTTCATGAGCTCATCCTGAGCTTGAGGGGGAGTGTTGAGATGTTGAGCTCTACATGAGGTGGCATCCACTATGTGCCTTGGTGATGTGGCATGATATTATTCATTGGCGTGTTAAGTGATTGACATGAAGATACACCAGTGATTCTACAATTGGACTACGCCCACGTAGTTCATCCTTGGTTATGGCACATTTATTATGCCATCTCTTCTTTCCTAGTGGGTTCACACTTAGCGACCGTGTGTACATATGTTGTGGTACTTTCATATTAGGCTTTTATCATGTTGTAAACCTAGTTTTTTTTGTATGAAAGAAAAAGAAAGAAAATTTATAAGATTTTAGCTCTATCTCTCTATGTGCTCAAGTCTCCATTGGTTTTGTGTGTGTGTACTCTTGTCTATTTTCACGAGCATCATGGACTTCTTTACTTAGCTTGGTTGACAAGCACTTGTGAGGTGAATATTATGATTACTTGGCACAAATTAGATTTTTCACAATGCACTACTTTGAAAGAATATAATAAGTAGTTTTGGGAAGCATTATTATCAATCACCTCATATAGATTTGTATGCTTGCTTGAGCAAATTGATAAGTTTTGTTGTGGTTTTCTTAACAAATTAGATATTCTTGCATTAAAAAATGCAACTAGCATGTCTCAATTGCAAAGATAATGCATGTCTAGCAATTGCTTTTCTACATGGAAAGTCTATTGCCTTTAAGAATGTTAATGATAATTGAAAGGAGAAGACAATAAAGTCAGAGAAGTTGGCTAAGGCATCATATGATGCTAAAAAGAGGTGAAAACTTGGAAAGTGATACTGAATACAAAGAATAGTTTATTGCAAATAAATAGTTTGTACGTGAACATGAAGAACATATGACAAGAGATTGTCCTAACGAGAAACAATCTAAAATTTCTCAAGATATGGTTGACCTAGGGAAAAGAGCCTAGAACCTAGTATTGGTTTTAGGAAATGAAGGTTAGAGGTATAATTTTGAGGCGCTATATGTCAAAATTTTAGAATTATTCACCCATGGATGTGAAATGCATGGAGAACAATGACCTAGCGGATCATAAGTATTGCAACTTTACCTTGATGCATTTTGGTTAGAGCCAACATTAGATTGCAATCATTTGGGCTCAACAAAGTAGAGTCTCTAGAGTATTATATGATAATGTACTCAAGTATCATCCGTTGTATTGTACTGCTCATAGTATTTTTGCTTGGACGATTAGCATTGGGTATACTAGTCATTGTGGTTTGTTGTGCAAATGAGGACAGTGTTTGTACTTAGGCTCTAAAATTATAGATTTGTGCACTACACATTAGATGTATCACATGGGACACATGGGATACATGAGATCTAGGAGACATATGCAATAAACAAGGTGCATGGGATACATGTTGGATTGAGTCATTGATTACTCTTGGTTCTTGAATTGCTTTGCTTCAAAGTGGTTAGAATATATTTGGGTCTTTCACATGTTAGTTTACCACCTTTAGTTCTAATAGTAATTATAATTCATATGTGGATAGAAACTAAATTTAGGGTCTAGAATTTTCACATGCTAGGAAGATGAGCATGGTTAAGCAATAGCTACAAATAATGCTTGATTGTGATACATAATGTATTTTCAATGGTAATTGATACCTTTGTCTCACTACAATGTAAAATTGAGACCAACTACAAGGATTTCAAGGGCAGTTCTTCTGATCGGATCATGAATTTTAAACATTTTTCTCTCGTAATATTTAAGTTGCGCATGTCAAATTAAGTTGAAATGCGAGTGATGGTGACAAGCAAACTCCATTTGGACAATGGGGGACAGTGGCAAAAGTTGTATAGGTGCCAATGAATACCTAGGATAAATTTGGTTTAAAGACATTGGATACCCCCTTGGGAATGACTTTCAATATCAAAAAGGCTAGAGAATCAAATTATCTAATATAAGGTTTCTATAAGATTATCAAGTTTCAAATACTTTCGATTTCAAAGTGGAGGAATTTAAAATTGAGATTGCGAATGACTAAAACTTGGCCAAGGTGAAGTATTTTTCAATTTGTTAAATAGAAAATGACTAAAATTTTAGTTGGAGATGGTGGGATTGTATTGGCAGGTTTGCCAATTGTTAGGCGTTGACTTGCATGTGAAGCTGTTAATGGAAGAGGTGATAATGAGAAAAATCACTACAGTAGGACGAGTGTGCTCATGCACGCACTTAGAGAATGGTCTTTTTCTTCATCTATAAGACATCAACATCCATGTCAACTAGTCTCTCCATGGCCTTTCATCAGGTAGAAGGGTAGTTGCTCTTTGTAAACTTTTTGATAAAAGGATCATCATTTATACATTCCTATTCATAATTGCTTTTTTGGAAGGTCTCATTGATCTTTCACATTGTGTTTGGTATAAAGGGCACAAATCCCAAAAGCATGCTCTTCACACCTTAGTCCTTGAAACAAGGAAAGGTATTCCTCCACTCTCTTCCAAAGAGAGTGGCACATGTCCCATTTGAAGTAATCTATCCACACCACATCCGACATTTGATGTAATTTTTCTTACGAACTGTTAGGATGATCTAACCATCATGAAAGCATATGCCCTTGCAGGCAATGGCATTAACACTACAGTTCATGGAGCGTGGTACTCGATAGAAGGATTGTGATAACGAGGTTCTACAAGGATCACTGGCATCGTTTTCACTCCATTACTAGAGTAGCCCCAACACAAGACGACTCCCTTTGGTGAACAGGTTCTAACCCATTCATAAACTAATGATTCCTTGTGACAATCTCAAACCTTTGCAAATGCCTGGTGATGCAAACTAATGATTCCTTGTGACAAAACCTTTGCAAATGCCTGGTGATGCAAACTAATGATTCCTTGTGACAAAACCTTTGCAAATGCCTGGTGATGCAACAGCTACCAGTAAGTAGTCGGAAGAGAAAAAAGAGTGTGGCAATCAGTTAAGGGGCTGTCTCTCTGAATCTTCTACTAAAGTATAAGTTTCCAGCTAATGCATTTTTCTGTCTTCTCTGTTAAGTGTATTGGTACTTGCCAGGATAATCTAAATTGCACATCTGAAAGGGAATTTCAAAGAGTCATCATGCCCTTAGAGCAAGGAAAGTAAGGAATTCGTTGATTGCATCCTCGATAGAAAAAAAAATAGATTTTCAAAGCATTTGAAAGGTCCCGTTACAGAATGGAAACCAGCATTTCCAAAGAATCAGATGATGCACAAGCACGTTCTCGGTCACGAAATCCATCTAAAAAGAGGATGGAGTTAATTATGAGGAAGAAGACAACAAAATAATCATTCATTCGATTTCTTACGGGCTTCAGCCAATACAGATTAATCAAAAATTGAGTGCACCAGCCTGCCTATGACTTCTTTGCAGGCCATGAGAACCCCGGTGCAAGTTGAGCACTTTAAACTGACAGTCTGATAAATGACATGAAAGGTTTTACACTTCTCATTGCAGGTGGGTGTTCAGGAAAGTACTAGATTGTTATATCATCTTCTTTCCTCTGCCAGCACCACTCTTGTTGCAGATTGGCTGACTGCTAAGATCACTGCACTTTTGTCATTTTCTTTCCTTCGACACAACCATTGTTGTTACAGATTTGCACACTGCTCTGATCAATGCAGTTGGGTTATCAAATGTCATGTTTGGCAATTCGACATGGTCCTCGGTAGCTGATGTCCGAAATAAAGCAGCCTGAATACATTTTCCTTCTAAACTAGGTACAAGTGAAGAAATATCATAGCTGTAATCTCTATTAGCTTCTGATCCATTTGTGATTACTATCACCACAGTATTGTCCACTGGATTCAGAGCAATCACAAGACAATCAGCCAGACTTTCTGTCGGAAAGATTTTGAATCCAGGTTTGATCCACTTGGTGAATTGCATGAAAACATAATACTGTTTGCTTATGTTGACAACAGTCGCATGAGTGTCATAGCTGAATGGAGTTTGAAGAAGACCCCACAGACTTCCTGGCATCTCTAATGCTTGCCAGTAGCACCAAGCAGAAACTTGAAGCTCATTGAGATCTAGTGTAATGTGTCTTCCTAATCCTAATGCCACATCAATATCCTCGCCACACCAGTTTAAAGGACCATACTCTGACATCCAAATCTTTTTCCCACTGGTTTTGACAGCCTCTCGAACCTGATGTGAACACAGATATTAAAACAATGATATGCAAATAATCATATTCTTGTTCAGACATTCCATCCACAAGGCAAGGAGAAGCATTTGTAATGAGCTTCACCACGCAACTGGAGCAAAAGTGGGCCCCCATAACCAACAATCGTGAATATTTGACTAGACACTAAGTAGAGAATAAACTATTAAATCATGCCATGGATGCAAACACATCGCAGTAGAAAGCTTTGACGTATTTTAATTGGGAAAGAAAATCTATCTACCTGCTTGCGCTTAGCATAATCTTCTCTGGATGTGACAAACACATAAGTATGCACATTGATTTGATCAATGGCAGACAATGCTGTTTCATCCAGAGCCTTCAATACTTTGACAGTGTTTTGACTCCATGCATCGAAAGCACTAATTTTTGTTTTCAACCTTTTCTCAGCCAGTGCTTTTTTCAGCTTTGGAATCACCTGCACTAATGATAATATGTTACATAGTTGTTTGTATCGGCAAAACCCACATTTATCATAAAGAAGTCCAAGATAAACTCCCAGTTCTGTAACATCTCACAGTTTTAACACATGAAAAGTAATATAACCATGATGGAGTAAAAAGAGATCTATTTAGGAGGTGATCTGTATGTTACATGATCAGATTTCAGTGTCTTTCAGGACACACACTGCTTTTCAAAACTTTGCCTGCTACACAGGTGACAGCACAGAGACTGCTACATTGCAATGTTGATTAATTGCTTGGAAGTCCTCTTCACACAATGTCTCCTTCACCAAAATGAAGATGCCTTTTTGGAAGTCTTCCTTATCATTTACAATTGCAGTTGCAAGAGCAGATGTACAAAGCTACTACGTTGGATGGAGTTCCCATGCTCAGGTTCCTTCAGAAACAGGTTCATGAGTGACTCTCTAGTAAACTGCGACAGAAAACTTACAAAGGTGGAAATGGAAGATGATGTTGTATCTTAGTCTCAAGAAGTACTCAGCTCGGTAAATGATCCAAGAGCCAGGGCACACCTAAGCCTTCCTAAGGATGGAGATAAACAAAATGCTCAGTGGCTAGGTTTGGTGCTTTCAGCAGCAGTTCACAAAGGAAGAGAGGACTGAATACAAAAGCCAAATCATTATGAAGATACAATGCTAGAAATGCATCTAATGAAGCTATACAAAGTTTTGTAAAAGAAGGAAGAGGAGGAAAAGGAGGGTGTTTTTTGTGGTGTGGGGAGGGGGATGGGGCCATAAGTGTGTGCAGGGTGGCCCATAAGTACCTCCATAAATGCAAACCGGGCAAACTACAGGAGTAAACTGGTTTTATTGTCACATTGGCAGGTGCCATGTCAGTGATGTGCGTACATCTGCCCTACTAACCTACTATCCTGTCTGCTATTGTCCTGGCAAATTGCCACACCTTGAACCCTTCCTGGTCACACTCAAAACTGCAGCTATCTGCAGTCACAGTATGTGTAGAGTGTGTCTAAGAACCAGAAAGTGAGTAAAGTTTTCATTAATTTGCAAGGATCCGTTAAAAGGTTAAGCCATCTTAGATCTAAGGTATTACGCTTTAAAGTTCTTGAAAAATAAACGAGAGAAATAGGTAAAATTCAAAAACCTAGTCCGTTTTTGTTATTTCCTTGTTTTTGGACATCCAAAATTTGTTCTGTGGCAGATTGGTTGTCATAGGAAAAAGAGGGTGGTGGTTTATCAAGGTTGGAACTTGGCTGGCTATTTTCCTCTTCCTATCACTGTTTTCTCATCTCCTATAATTCCACCAACCTTAGTTCTTTTAAGGAAACTAAAATTCTATTCTCGAAGAAAATCCCCTGAGGTAAAGTACAAAGTACAAAGAACCCTATAAAGAATACCTCAGTACATCGTAAATACAATGATTGTATGAACAACCAATCTGGTGGGCAATGATGCCAGTCCATTTGAGCGGCTGTGTGAAAGAAGGTATCAGAGTCCTAGGTCTGCAAGAAGGAATCTCTGCTCCTCTACAATTGCACCAACCTGATTTTCTCCTTTATGAAGTGAGGGAAGACTGCTGTAACATCTCCATTTATCGTCAGTTTTCCAGCCCATAACTACTTGAATCCAGCCCTAAAATAAATTGCTTTTCAGGCCCGCCGCCCCAGTTTAATTGTTCCATGCTCATAGTTCCCATACCTTCACAATTATTGATTCCTTAGATCGCATCATTTTTCTCATGGTTTTAGTTGTGCTGATTATTGATTGTTCCGCTATTCCTTATGACAACCCTTCTTTGGCTACAATAACAGAATCCGACTTCACGTTCTGATACCACTCGTTGGAAAAATTCAGAATTATGTAGATTGATTTCAACACAACTAATATTGAGGAAATAGCAAATGATTGTGACACTAATCATAGAAAGAATCGGACATCAAGCAAATCTTCTTCTCTCATCTTCCTTCATCTCCATCTAACATGAAAGTTACATTGCACAGCTTTGTTGGGTGGTGTGCCTCTTCATGTCCTCTTATTTTTAATTAAAAAACATATCTTGTAACCTGAAAGTTACATTGCACAGCTTTGTTGGGTGGCGTGCCTCTTCATGTCCTCTTATTTTTAATTTAAAAAATCCCTATTAATCATCCTAAAGTTACTCACCCTTTGGGCGACTTTTATTAAGGTACATAATGTCAAAGCAACATGGGTATCACTCAAAAGGTCCTAACAAATACAATAAATTGCCACACATAAACATCCAAAATAATCATAACACACTATCGATGACGAAGAATACATGCAATTATTTAGTCCTTCAACTAGGCTATATTAAAAATGTATAGAAGAAAAATGAGAATTGTATTGTGTAAGGTATTGATACATAGTGCTAAGTACAAGATCTTTCTAACTAGAAAACTCGATAACTTACTCTATTGATTGACGTTAGAGTAAAATTGCATCCTTCTTGAGCAGTCTTCTTTTGACGATTTATATTCCACCATCCTTCAACAGGCTCATTGAATGGTGCTATGTAATCAAAATATAAGCCCCATTCTTCTCCAAAGTATTTCACTACTTCTGTTAAATAGTCCACAAAAGCTTCATCATAAAAAGGACTCAAATTGTCTTGGCCCCACCGAGTGTTTCCTGCAGCAACAATCAAGATGAGATTTTGTTATTGAACTAAGGAGGGATCTAGGACTCAAAATTCAATAGTCACAACTAAACTTATTGAAGAATCATTTGGCACATGTAAGATGCATTTGTTGCCCATTTTATACTGAAATAACAGATCATTGAATCCGTAAAGCAAGGACACAAAGAATAAACAAACAAAATAAAATCACCAGAGACAGCCTAGACATTTGGAAAGTGTCTATTATTTAACTAATTGCACATCTCAACTCTTGTTTGAATCAAACAAATGGCACATGCACCCCACCCTCGTTGCCATCTCATAAACTCGTCATCTTTTCTATTAAAGAGAAGTGTTGTGATAGAAACAACAAGACAACAACAGTTGTTTTATTATTGGATCATACCAAGTTCACTTTGCACATCATTTTTGCCTCTCATTTGATGAGATATCTGCAGAAATTACATGGTTTAGCGGACAAAATCTGAGCAAGGAGTAGAAAACACACAATATATATGAGAAAAATAAAAGCTACTTTAATTTCAAACGAATTGATGTAGAGATAGCTCTGTCCACCTGTGCGCTTTCGCCGTGAAGCTTAGATACTGATCCAAACAGATGACAGGTGAAGAGCTTAAGGTTAGCTAGAAGAACTCTAACTGGGTGATAGATAGATTGATGATGGCTTTGGAGGGATCTTCCTTTTATAGCTTGGTGAAGGTAGTCTAGTCGGCTTGTCCAACCATATTATGAGCCTTCCCTAGTCGGCTAGGGAATATTCCCTATATTGTTGGGCTAGGGATGCTGGCTCCGCACCCATCAAAGGGGCCATTGGTCCCCCTTGAGACCCCCTAGCAAAGGGCCGCTTCCATGGCTCTCAGACCCCAAAATAGGGGGTTCATAATAACTTCCACACCCCGCAACTCGATGCTTTGTGCCTAGAGTTACTACCACCATAACTACTCTATCTAACCCAAAGTGCTAGATCCACAAAAGTTACCTTTTTGCCATCCAATAACATAGACCTCATTTGACATATAGGTCACGACCCAACCCACGTCCATGCTCACACATGGCTTCTCCTCATAATGGGGGCCTTACGACTTGGAGCACCATGGATCATCAGTGGCACCTTATGAGAGTGGTGCATTGAGTGTATCTAACAATATCAACCAGATCACAGCATGTGTATGATCATAATGGTGCTATGCAGCTGCTCGACTGATTGTCATTGTTAAATCTTAAATATGCATATGCTGTTAGAAGTCATGTTTATTTATGCCCTTTTGTTTGTCCATCTGCTGCTTGTGAGCCTCGGTCTGAGTCAAATGGGGGCAGTTTAAGCTCTAGCACTGTTTGTTTTGGTTGTGCTTCCATCTATGTTCAGCCAGGCCTCACATCATTCAACCCCACATTATAGAGGTACAAGGTGTCCAGTGACTTTTTGTGTCTATTCATGAAGCAGTTATCACAATTGGCCAGATTTCCTACACCAATCCGACATGTATTTACGGTTGGACCAGTCCTGCATTTTCCTCATATTGATAGTCATATTGTAGGGCATTCTTCCTAAATTGGATCACAAGACATTCTTCCTCACTTTTCAGGCTTCCTCATTTTCTCTCTCTTTCTGTCATCAGTAGATTCCTTCTTCCTGTTGTCCTGTCCAGTCCCCTCACTACCCAGTCATTCAGACACATGCAGGGGCTCAGTCCATTGTATGCAGTCTATTGTGTTTGCAATACATTCAGGTTTTGTATTCTTCTCTGTGTTCCCCTGTTCTCTCTCTTATTTACGCTCTGCTTCTGCATGCATACTCAGATGCTATCATCGTCAAGGTTCCTTCTTTGAGAGATTGAAACTCCTACTACTGCAATTTTTGGGCTGCTGTTGTGTTTTCCCTGTACTGTCCCTTTACTGCCTTAATCATGCCTTTTTTGCATGGAAGCTTCTTCAGCAACATCCTTGAGGGATCGTGACCAGAAGACCATCATCCTGTTGCAATGTCTTTAGCCAATTTGAATATGTCAGATTATTAAGACAGGCAGACTACTCCTATCCTTCTTCCTCTCCCTTTCTCTCCAAGGACATCCCTTGTCTCTCTCTTCAGGTGCCATCTATATAAATGCCCATCCTTCCAAACCTTCTTGATTCCCAAATGCTCGATGGGAGTAACTACTCCCCCTGGAAGGCCATCTTTGACACCTTTAAGCTCTAGGAGTTCATCACCCTACCTATTCATGGCCACTTGTGAATCCTATTCATGGCACTTTTGTTGATCGGGCTACTCTCTAGGACCAACTCAATGTTCATGCATGTTCATTTTTCTATTTGAGCTATACTGATGTGGTTTTCGTGCATATATAGCATCTACAAAATGCCTATGAGATCTGGACATGTTTTGGCATAACTTGGGAAGACTATTTCATCAAAGAACATGGCATTGACTCTTTTGCCCCATCTTCCATCACCCAAGTATGTTTTTTTCTATACTTATCTCCTCCTCTCTTGGCTATAGGAAGCCATTTACAATCTTCAAGAAAAAGGCCTAGCACAAGAAGATAGATAGAGTGGGTCTACTGTGGAGTGATGCTAGGGTTCACACTAAGAAAATCCAAGATGTACAAACATGATTAAAGCGCAAGAATTCAGACAAGAACGCAATAAATGCAAAACACAGAAAACACAAACACAAAAGAAAGAGAACTCTAAAGAGACTAAATCAATGTTGTAGATGAATGTAAGAATGTACAAAATGCTCAAGGGGAGAGTAGTGGGAGTAGTCGGAGAGTGATAGCCACTAGAGACAGATCCCAAGGTTTGTGATCAACACTTGGTGTTGAAATAATGTTGTGTGCGGAAAGGCCGCAAGGTGCATGTCATGAGGACATGTAGTTTTGAAACAATTTGGTGCCAATTGTTGGCCTAGGTCATTCATTTGGCCATAAGTGTCAGTTGTTGGTGACATTAGAGAAGTGGCGTTTAATGGTACCTAATGTCAATCTAATGGTCAAAGATGGCGCAGAGACACTTGGGAATGGAAGTTGCCTAGCCAATTTAATTATTGGCTAGTCAAATTATTTTTCTAGACACCAAAATAATTATTAGATTAATTTTTAGTATTCAAAGACTGACAATTAATATTTAATTATGAATAGATAAGAACATGTCTTCTACACCTTCGGGACAGCAAGGTGCACTAATAATAATGCCAAACCCTTCATTTGAAGCTTCCAAAGATGGTAATGAAGTGAAATAGTTCATATCTATGGGACAAGAAATGCAAATGCAAGGCCATCACGGAAGTGCCAATCCAATGGATTTTGGATAGCGGGGCATAAGCATGCTATGATGGGACAACTAGGATATTTTGGTAGAAGTACGATTTTTCCTGCTATGGTTGAACAAGGAACACATACGAGAATGTATGGCATAAATCCCTATGGTATACAACAACCAATGCATGGTGTGCAAAGCCCAATGTATCTAGGTATGGCTGGAAATATGCAAAACCCTATGTATGGAAATATTGGCTTGATGCATGGGGAACAAAGTAGCATGTTTGGTACTACATCTGTACCCCCGAATGCTTATGGGGCTCAAGGAATGAATGCTGGTCATGCAAATGCTCCGTTTGGCATTGGTTTTGATGTAAATATAGAAAATGTACCCTTTTCGTAGTAGCCAGTGTAGACAACTTGACACCCAAAGGGGCAACAAAAGACTATGATGAGAGTGGAAAAGGAGGAATGTTTGAGCCCTTCAGTGGTGCACACGACAGGCTGAAAGCTTTGACTTTCATTCAGCAATTTGATGTAGCCTATTCAAGGAGAAACTTCACCAAGTCCTCAAAGATTCAAAAGGTAGCCACTTTCTTGAAAGGGAATGTATTACAGTGGTGGTCCACTCTTTTGATGCAAGGTAGAGCATCATCAACCTGGGTACAATTCAAGCAAATGTTTTCATGGAATTGGTTGACAAGTACCTTTGAGGTGGATGTCATGACAACTTGGAATAAGCTAGATGCTAAGGAATGTAAGAATTTGGAGTAATATAATAAAAGTTTTGGGATGCATTGCCGCCTATTACTTCTTATCGCCCCATACCTCTTCATGAGTAAGTAGAAAAATATGTTTGTGGGCTGTCCAAAGGAAACAAGGATTTTTTTCATTAAATTCACCATGTCTAGCATGTCTTAGCTTATAGAGATTGCTGCTACAGCCAATGCTTTGCTGCCTTGGAAGGATTCAGACTTCCTAGAGAGTGGGGAGAAGCCCAATAAAAAGTTGTTCAAGGCTCAGAAAAGGGACAGATCTGAAAATCAGCCTGAAAGAAGGCCGAAACAGTAAAGAAAGGGCTCGAAAACATTGGCACAAAGTAGAAAATTGATGGCAACACATAAATGTTTTATTTGTGAATAGGAAGGTCACATTGCAAGGGACTATCCCAATAGGTAGTAAGTTGGAAAATCAAAAAATCAGGGAAATTCTAAAGAAAAGAAGCCCAAAACATCAGTGGCATTGGTGCTCAATGTTATTAGTTGTAGAGGCGAGTACCGGTAGCTCCACAATTCGAGATGCGAGCTCAAGCATCCTCAAGCCTTTATCTCCAAGCTCCATTTTCCATAGCTGTGCGCGAGACAAGAGAAGACAAGAAGAGAGGAGATGGTGGAGAGCTTCACCTCCAAGATCCCTCACCCTCACACTCTCACACTCCCTCTCTCAAGCACACACAAGCAAGCAAGAAGAGAAGAGAAGAGAAGAAGAAAAGAATATGAGTCCACTTTGCCACATACCAAAGAATGAGCTCCTCATTCACTTTTTAACTTTATTTACAAAACCCTAAATCCCTTTTGGGTGGTCATCCCCTTATCCCCTTTTTTACAGGGCCCGTGGCCTAGGCCCTCTTTCCCATTGTCCTCCTATCTTATTAGCTTCTTTTCTACGGCCCATCTACTTTTACAATTTGCATAGGAGGGAGCTTGGCACTCTTTTACAAAAAGTTTTGGAAGCGCCTCGCATTTAAAAATGTGATTTTGCCTTTGCCTTAGCTTTTGAGGCCGCTCTTGCGCTTTCGGCCGTTTCCCTTCCTGCTTTTTCCGTTGTGTCCGATTTCCTTCTGGGCTGCCTCTTTTCACTCCCGACTTGCGCCTTTCCATTTTTTCCATTTTTTCTTGTGTTGAGGTTAGCATTATTCCCCTCCTAGACTAGTGCCACTCCCATGGCACTAATGGGTAGTAGTTGGAAGGTAGGATGAGTGTGGCCAGATGGATTTTTTGAGTTTATATACAAGCCCTTGCAAGGGATGGTATTGGATGGATCGGCCCTTAACATTGAATATGGTGTTGGGGCTGATCCCTCCTTGACACTGACGGTGGGTGGATTGGTCCTTTGAAATTGTAGATGGTATTGGACGGATCCCTCTGGGAGGTTGGCACGTGGCCGGATCTGTCTTTGAAATTTAAGATGGTGTTGGACAGATCCCCCTGGGAGATTGGCACGTGGGCGGATCTGTCTTTGAAATTTAAGATGATATCGGACAGATCCCCTTGGGAGATTGGCGGGTGGGTGGACTTGTCCTTGAAATTGACGATGGTGTTGGACGGATCTCCCGCCTTGCGAGGCTGCGAACGATGTGAGCCTAACATGGCTTGTCCCTATTCCCTTCAAGTTGCCTTATCCCTTCACCTATGTTCATGCAGACTTTACCACTTGTACAGGAGGAAACCTCACACTTCTTACAAAATGAATTACATTGTGCCTCACACTTTCCTTGTGAGAGCCTTGGAAGATTCTCCCTTGTCCTAGAGAGAGCCTTGCTAGAATCTTCGGGGCTTTCCGTCATCCTAGAGAGAACATCCTTCATCCTTGACAGGACCTTCCTCTCAAGTCCTCATCCTTAAGAGGACCTCGATAAAGTAGTCGGAGCTCCTTCACGTTTTTTCTGAGGTTGCCATCTTCTGTACTGTTCCAAATGAGCTTCTTCATTCACTTTTTGACTTGGGCTTCCTTGGCCTTCCTCTGCTTCGTTTTGGCTGCATGGTGACGTATTGTGCAACAACGGTAATGTAGGTTGATGACGATGTGGTTGTGTGAGGATTGGTCTTTGGAAGAAACTAATCAAGGGGTTGAAGTGGTGGGGCCCGAGGATGAATTGAGGGAATGATGGGGCCTCCAAAGTTGGTGGATTGCAGCATTTGGATTTACCTGAAAAGAAAAGAAGGTGTACTATCTAGGGGTGTGGTTACCTGACTGTGGGGTGCATTGTGCTCATGCTAGTGAAACTGGGAGTTGGATCAAACCACAAGCAAGCATGGGTGTTGTCCCACACTTGAGAACCCAATTCGTGCATCGTTACTGGTGCAGTGCATGCCCTTGAGGTGCCCTACGCGTGAAGTGGGAAATGAAAATGGGCTAGGGGGTTAGGTACGGAGCCGGCTAACCGAAGCCACCGGGCATTTCTAACTTGAAGACCCCTAGGTACAGTGATTGCGACTTCTTTTTTTTGCCACACACGAATCTAGCCATAGCATAGATATCTTTGCCGGCATTTGACATAAAAAAAAAAGTGGTGGGGGGTGGCATCCTTGTCGTAAAAACCTCCCACTAAGGAGCCACGACTTACTGCCCCCTTTCAAAAATTGGCCCTGCGTGTTTAGTTGGCCTTCGCTTCTCTTGCTCTACGTCTATGGTCCCTTAAATTTGTGTTTGGACGTATAGCCCATGCTTTAGAGCCCTGCGGGTGATCTCTATTGCAAAGACTATTCGGAGCTAAGAGTGAAGGTACAAAGAGTGGAGACCAATAGAGTGAGAGAGTGAGAACGACACTTGATGTTCAATACAAAGACTTGTGTACCACATTTTAGGTTTTGAATATATATAAAGTACAACAAGTGAAAGGGTGTGTTGACATCCAAACACAGTAAAAGGCACGGTGAGCCTTTATTCCCAACAACCTCCCACCTTTTTTTTGCAAGTAAAATGTGGCTGATTATATTACTAAAAAATTTTTATTACAACGGAATGTTCATGCTCAACAGACAAGCTCGAGCTGATGTAAAGTCACAAATACATCATGTATACAAGCCTCTCAAGGCGGTCTGGGGGGGATGGGGGCAAGAAGCCATATGGGGGGGGGATGATGCGGTATCGCCAACTGGGGCTGCCTGCTTGCATCACGAAAAACAAGTCCTGGCAGCCCCAAGTGCGCATGAAATGACAACGGAGCTCCTGACGAGCCCTGGACTTGCCCTGCACTTGATCCCATCGGCCGCGGAGGGAGTGGATGATGGAGGTCAAGAGCTCTCCTAAGGTCGCTTGTACTGATAGTCTCTCTCCACCAAAAGCCTCCTGACACCGCGCCTTCTAGATCTGCCATCCAATAAGGCTCCCTATGATATCCCATACCTCTGAGCGGTCTGCTGTGGACTCCAGTACCTGTCGGATGGGTAGAGCCTCCAAACCAACCACTGCGCACGACCCTGCCTCGATAATGAATATCGTGTCCTATATCTCCGCCTCATACAGAAGGTGATGGCCCTGGCTGACTGCCTGCCAACAGAAAGCTCCCCATGAGATACATCCAAGGCTGGGTGCTATATGGCCGAAGGATGCGGCAAGCTCCTCTCCACATGAGTTGCGCCTCCTCACATGACCAAAGGCAGTGCTTTGGGATTTCCAGAGGTTGCTGTGTGCAGCACTTACAACCTCCCTCCTTCTGCACCTAGGCAAGCCAACTTCCCACCGCCAAGTCTCCATGTGCAACCAACCATAAGAAATATGGCACCCTCCTCGGCCTCCAGCTATCCCATAGGCTACGCCAAAAGGTCCGTCAGAAAGGCTCCATGATGCTGTGCTCCGCCCAGTGCTTGCTACATGACAGTGCCCAATCCATATCCTCCTGCATCAGTACGTGTCTGCCAATCCTGACAGTGTACTCTATGAACCTGGGTGGCTTCTTGGAAACCGCCGTGGCCGGCCATAGCTACTCTCCTTGATCCCACTCCAGCTCATCAAGTGGTCTGCCCTCCCAAATCCAAAGGCGCCACTCCCTGAGCTCCTCCCAGAAGACATAGGGATCCAATCGCCATGTCTTCCCCTGAAGGCCCACCACCCGAATCCTTCTCCACAAGAGGGCGGCTATCCCCTCATCCTGCTGCCCTCTGTCAAGGGCCAAACGTCCCCCCTCATGCACTGCGAAGAACGTCCCGTGTGGGGCGCCGCCCACTCTACTTGCCACCTGTAGGGGGATGCCTGCTGGTGAGAACCTAGCTACCCATACCTCCCAAGGCTCTATAGGCTCTTCTATCGGGGAAGCAATCCACTCCAAAGGTATTGCTACGTCTATCTCCCTTTTCCTCAACTCCACTCCCCTCTTGCAGCCTGATCCTCGTTGTAGCACCTCCTCATCCGACATCCTGTATACCTCCCGCCATGTCCTGATGGTACGAGTCGGGCCGGCCTCCCAACCAGCCCACTAGATGTGGGGGCACTCGCCGATCTGTGCTCCTTCTCGATCTTTGATATGGGGGTTCCAAATCACCGGCTGACGGTCTATTTCCTCCTGGCAGTCTGGGGGGCTCTGTATTAGGGCCTTACAGAGGCCTTGCCACACGCGGAGTAGGCTACGTAGGAAAGGTGATCTGGGGGGGGGGGGGTCTGGGCTGACGTAAAGATCCATCTCAAGGACGGCCTCCACTCATCGCCAAGCCTCGGTCTACAGTTCTGAAGGCCCTCTTGCAATAGAACCTTCCAGGTCTGCCCGCCTGGTGTGAGACCGCAGACAACTAGCTTGCCCAAGAGAGCCATACTCTGATATTCTGGGTCTATGATCCTGAGCCCTCCCTCTGACCGATGCTGTATGATGGTCGCCTACGCCACCTTGGCCCTGGAGTCCCTGGAACCATCTGACCCTGACCAGAGGAAGTTCCGCACTAGGCAACGGAGCTGCGCTACGCAAGATGAGGAGAAGCACCAACACGAGGTGATGTACCAGGCCGTCGCTAGGAGTACCCGGTTGACCACCAGGGCTCGGCTGGCTAGTGAGAGGTGAGCCGTGCTCCAGTAGGTCAGTTTCCTCCGAATAGAATCAAGGACAGGAAGAAACTGCTGGGCAAGAGTGATGTCGAGTCCCACCTAGAACCCAAGGTACCGGGCAGTCTGCCCTCTGCTCACCCATCTAAATCCCAGGTGGACGCCCCACTCCGTGCTAGAGTCTGGGTCTGTGGGGAAACCAACCGACTTTCGCCAGTTGATTTTCGCTCTTGCTACAGAACAGAACACGTCAAGAGCCAACCTCACTCTCTCCAGCATCAACTCATCGTCCTCTACGTAGTGTTATGTCATCTACATACTCTGAGACTAACAACTCAGTCTCCTCTCTCACTGGAAGTTGGAGGCCGCGTAGTCCGCTCACACGTGACCTGAAAAAGTGAGACATCGCCTCTGCAAAGAGTAGAAACAGGTATGGGGCTAGGGGGCAGCCCTGTCAAACCGATCGCTCTAGCCGAAACTCCTCCCCTCGCCTTCCACCTATGAGAACCCTGCTGGTCGCCGATCTGTAAAGGACGGAGACCCCACGAATCCAAACCTGAGGGAATCCTAACCTCACCATGGTGTCCTCTAGGAAATCCCAGTCCACCCTGTCATAAGCTTTCTCGAAATCCACGAGTAGTATGGCTAGTCTCTCCCCACTGTGCTGAGCCCACTCTGTCGTCTCAAAGAAGGTAAATGCATTGTCAAGGATGCTCCTATCCTGGACAAAGCCTGTCTGTGTGTCATGGATGATGTCTAGAAGCACAGGGCGTAGTCGCCTACCAATCATCTTTGCCAGTGCTTTATAGGACACTGACAATAAGGTGTTTGGTCTCCACTGGGAAAGCTCCAACCGGTCTCCCCCTTTGGGCAGAAGACTGATAAGGCCTGCCAAGAGACTCCCTAGCATCCATCCAGAAATGAAAATCTCCTGGAAGGCCATCAGTAGGGGATCCTTCACCACTTCCCAGTAGGTAGTGAAGAAGGCTTTAGAGAGGCCATTCTCCCCCGAGCATTTCTGCCCATCCTATGTATGGAAAGCCTCCTCTAGTTCCTTCTCTATGAAGGGGGCTAGGAAGGAGCGTCCCATCTCCTCTGTGACGAGGGACGGGATGTGATCCCAGACCTGCTGTCTACATCTTTGTCCTCTAGCTGAGGCTCTCTCCTGTTGGAAGAGGCGCGTGTAGTAGTCGGTGGCAATCTCCATCACCTCGTCTAGGCTAGAACGAGTCCTCCTATACTGATCCCGAAGGCTGCGTATCTGCTCTCTTGCAGTGCGAGGCTGGTGCACCCAGAAGAACTCCCTGCACATCGTGTCCCCCTTTCGCGCCCAAAAGGCTGCTGAGGTTTGGAAAGAGAACTCCAAGCGCTTGTCTTCTAGGCCAACAATGGCTCCTCGCGCGTGCACCTCTTGCACGTAGAGGGTGGGATCCCTTGGTGCCTCCTATAACAATCTTTACGTGGCTGCAAGGTCCTGCCAGAGTGCTCTCTCCTCCTCCCAGCTCTGCTGCATGGCCTGTATGGCTGCCTCTTGGCAAATTCTGCTTGACTCGACTAGGGCCTCTGCAACCTCCTTTGCTATCCGGTCCCTCCCGCCCCTCTCTGGTCCAAATCCACTCTATCTGTCTTGTCACCTCCTCCCTCCTATAGATCGAGTCAGGGATCCGACAGGAGCGTGTGTCTAGGGCGGATGCTGGGGAATCAAGTGTCAGGAGGACCGAGCAACGATCGGACAATGTGGTACCTGCCAACTGCTCAATCTGGCCTCCACGAGAGCCTCTCCACTCTCCCACATAGAACCTATCCAACCGCTCTAGCAAGACTCCTCTTAGCTGCCTATATCCCCAAGAGAAATCCAACAACCTCTCCCTCCTGTGGAAAGCAGGGTATCTCCAGGCGTCACATGCTCCTACTGCTAGCAGAAAGACCTCCCATGCCTTCTGCTCCTCCCCAGCCATGCCCTGGTAGTTTCTGCCTATGCCCTGCTAGTCCTCCAAAGCCTCCAGGTTGTTAAAGTCTCCTCCAACAATCCAGGAGTCCACCTCTGGGAGTCCATCCGTGATCTCCACCCAGAACCTGCTGCGTGCCCTAACCTCCGTAGGGGCATAGACATTGAGGACTCCAAGGCACGAGTCCCCAATATCCAATCTGATCCAAAGAACCCTCCCTGCCACTGTCGTCCCGTGGTCTCATACACAGGCAATGAGACTCGGGCCAATAGAGGTACATACGCCTCCACTCCTACCGTGGGCACCTATAGTGTGCTCCCAGTAAGTGTGCGAGCTGCCAGGAAGTACCTTTCCTACCTGCTGGGCCTAGGTGGGGGTGAGTTTGTGCTCTTGTAGAAGTAGGATGTTGATCCGTCCGGCAAGGGTAGACTGCACCTCCTGCCGAACAATCAACTTCTTGAAACCACATGCCCCACTGCAGTGGAGACTATTCACATTCCAAGATGCAAGGTGTAGGCTCATAGGGAAACCTGTTAGACTGACCGAACAGGCATATGTTTGGTGTGGAGGCTGCTGATGAGGAGGAGACATTGTGAGGCATGCAAGTATGGTTTGCTACCCGGTCTAGACGAGCTCCAGTCCCCCATGGTGGTCCTCAGCCGGCGGACCATGGGGGTGATAGATGCTCCAGGTGGTACTATCAATGTATCTATCAGTCATGCTGAGAGTCGTGACTCTGTACACTGGTAGAATCGGGCCGCCTGTACTAGGGACCACTCGATCACATCCTTCTGAGCTCTCCACTATGGAGGGGCTCGAAAGATGATGCTCAAGTGTGGGACCTCGTCGCCAGCCCACCAGTTAATGTCCATCATGCAACCAAGCCACTGCTGTGCAAACAATGCTAATTCTTCTTCTCCCATCCACTAGGAGATGTGGTCCGCCACCTGGCTCTTCAACTCCTCCTCTACCTGTGTAGTCGTCCACTGCCCTGAGTGAGAGGACCAAAGAAAAAAGTCATAGTTTGGTCCTTCCAGTGGTGCTAGTAGATGGACCTTGCCCCTCCTTGACTTACAAACCACGAAGATCCCCACCTCTAGCGGCAGTTGGAACTCTCCACGCTCCGCAACTCTCAAGTAGGACCATGGGCCACTGCCGAAGAACTCCTACGACAGCAATTGCGCCTATCTCGGAAAATTGTGCTGGGCGACAGGGGTGGATGAGCTGGTAGCTATATAGGCGGGGAAAGACTGCTGGTGCGAGGAGGACGTAGCCGTGTGTGGCTCATCACCACCTGTGGGAGGAGGGGGAGTGGGTCTGGGGGGAACCACCTGAACCGGGTGTGGGTTAGGGGGAGTGCTCAGTAGGGGAGGTAGTGGGGGAGAGGAGGATCGAGTGATGATGGGATGGACAGCAGTGTATGGCGGGTGTGGAGGGTGACTGGTGGCCCTGAAAAGGAGGGGCTATGGGCCAGGGTCAGTTGGGGGGGGGGGGGGGGGGAAGAGAGGTGGGTATGGGGGGTTGTGGGACCTCAAGCGAGGTAGTCTGTGGTGCAGGTGGTGGATATGGGGGGGTGTGGTTCTGCCGGGTAGGGCGGGTAGGGAAGGGTTGAGTGCTCTACCAAGGGGGCGTCGCACACCCACCTGCTCCCTACTGCCGAGGCTAGGTCTGAGGGGCTAGCTGCGCCCCCCTGCCGTCTCCCTCTCTGTCATCTCTGAACCCGTGTGAAGCCGTTAGTATCCACCTGCGGGCCTGTCGGCGGAGCCGCCTTGGCACCAAAGCGCATACAAACTGTTGCATGATGCCCAAAGTTGTGGCAGCGCAGGCACTGCCCTGGTTGCCCAGTCACGATGACCTGTTGCCTAAAGGAGTGCCCGCTCGCCTCAATCTCTAGGACCTGTGGGATATTCTTGACCTCTTTCACTGCCACCCATACCTTTGGGACTCCTACTGATGTCACTGCATCCGCAAAAAACGCGGAAAGGACAGTGCCGAAAAGACGTCCAAAGTCTTCCACGAGCTGGCCATACTCTATCGCCAGGGCAGGGAAAGGAAGGGTGACCGAGTGCCGAAGAAATCTGTTATGGAGTCCAAATGCCTCCACAGTAAAGCCACTGTACCAGGGGACCATGTATATGACCCCCTTCATGGATGCATATGGTGAACTAGCAAGTAACTCGCAAGCTGTGTCTGTCGAACTAAGCCGGACCATGAAAATCCCTTGGCCCATTAGGACCGCCTCCACGATCTACGCTGTGCCGATGCGCGGCGTGGAGTGAAGCCAGTCTCGAAGCTGAGCCCTGGCTGGAGAATGTCCTACTACCTGACCATAAATCATTGTTTCCTTTAGCTCCAGCTCCTTAGCTCGGACAGCTAAGAGCTGCTCCTCAGAGAGGACGACGCGCAAGGTGTTTGACTGGGGGACACTCGCTGAGTGCGCCGGCGTCTAACCAGAGGTTTCCATTGTGTGTCCCTTTTGCGAGAACAACCAATCACGTCGCGGTGCTGCCGGGGGGAAGTTGCTGCAGATAGAGGAAACAACTGGAGGGTGGGGGGATCAATGGCGAGATTGCAAAAGGCCAGGCGGGACGGACCGGTTAGGGGGAAACGGCCAGGCAGGGGGAAACGACAGACGAGGGCAGTTGCGAATTGTCGGGGCAGGGGGCTCTCAGTGTAACGAGCCGCTGATGGTGCGTTTGGTCTGGGAAGGTGGCCACGATCAGGCGAAGTGAGGGAGGGGTAACAACCTCCCACCTAAAGGCAACGTGTCTAAAGGAAGAGGAAAGAATCAGCTAAGTCTATGTATATACAAAGCTGAGAGACACATATACTATCCAATCCCCATCATCTCGTGGCAATGAGCAAACCGCTCGCCTGAAAGACCCTTCATAAGAAGGTCTGCGAGATTATCATCTGTATATACCTTGACAAGCTCAATGCCTTTACTGTCAAGTACATCCCTGATAAAGTGATACTTTACTTCTATGTGCTTTGTTTTTGCCTGAAAGACAAGATTCCGTGCTAGCATGATAGCACTCTGACTATCACAGTGGAGAATAGGAATCTCTGTAATCCCAAGCTCTCTCACCAGACATGAAAGCCATAAAGCTTCTTTGCATGCCTCTGTGGCAGCCACATATTCTGCCTCTGTAGTAGACAATGCAACACACTTTTGCAGCCTAGAAATCCAAGAGACTGCTCCTCCTGTGAACATAAGCACATATCCCGAAGTAGACTTCTTGCAGTCAGGATGGCCAGCATAGTCTGCATCCATGAAACCGACAACATATGACTTCTACTTACCAAAGTAGATACACAAATCCTTTGTACCCTTAAGGTATCTCATGATACCCTTCACTGCTTCCCAATGCTTTTTACCAGGATATGCCATGTATCTACTAACCACTCCCACCACAAATGCAATGTCAGGATGTGTAGCAACCATAGCATACATCAAGCTACCAATAGCTGAAGCATAGGGTATCTTGGCCATTTCAGCCTTTCCATCATCTAATGTAGGGCTATCGTCTGCACTAAGTTTTACATATGGAGGCAATGGTACACCGATAGCTTTCCCCCCTCCAAGGTTGCAAAACTTTCGTAATATACTCCTACTCTAACAGATAAAGAAGACCCTTTGATCTGTCTCTGAGTATACACATGCCAAGAATGCGATTTGCCTCACCAAGATCTTTCATATCAAAGCTATTGTGTAGACTCTACTTCAAGGAGTCATGAACATCCTTGCCTGCAATTAGCATGTCATCCACATATAAAACCAAGAGAATAAGGTTGCCATTTGCTGCCTTCTTGGTGTATAAGCAATGATCAACTTGAGAACAAATAAATCCCTAAGATTGCATGAATGTATCAAATTTGTGATACCATTCTTGTGGTAGCTGCTTCAGCCATACAGACTTTTGTTGAGTTTACATACCATGTGCTCTTTTCCCTTTGCAACAAAACCGTTAGGCTGCTGCATATAGATTTCCTAATGCAGATCACCGTGTAAGAATGCCGTTTTTACATCCATCTGTATGAGTTCCATATCCTCAGATGCAACCAAGCCCAAGATGGTTTATAGAGTAGTCATTTTGACTACAGGAGAAAAGATTTCATCAAAATCAATTCCATATTCTTGGTTGTACCCTTTAGCGACCGAGCGTATCTTGTACTTTGGCAAAGAACCAGAAGTGACTTTCATTTTGTAAACCCATTTGCAAGGTAGCACTTTTTGTCCTTTTGGTAAATGTACCAAATCCCAATTGTCATTCTTCATGAGAGATTCCATTTCTGATAGCATTTCTTTTTGCCATTTTTTACTATCTTGTCTATCCATTGCTTCCTGGAAGCATGACGGTTCACCACAATCTATTAACATGGTATAATCAGCCACATAATTTACTCTAGGAACAAATCTATTTGGTTGTTTTTGCACTCTGGTCAACCTACGAACCTAGTGGTTAATATTTGCTGGCTATTCAGAAAATCTGCATTAACTGCTTGCTGTCCTACAGGTTCAACATGCTGTATAGCTCATTCATGTTGTTCCAGGTGCACGTGTTCTTGCTGAATTTGTGGGACATCATGGGCCAGACCCTGCGGATCATTTTCAGCATCATTCCCTGCATTTTTAGGGACATTTACAGCAGGTACTTGCTGCTATCTAATGGGCTATTGGTACATCCTCCCGGAATACAACCCTTCTGACCTCCTCTGTTCTTTCGGGCTGTTTGTGCATGCGATCTTCCCGGAAGATGACGCCATTGTTGCGTACTACTTTTCTTTTCTCGAGATCCCATAATCTATACCCCATCTCACCTTCATCACCATATCCTAGGAAAATACATTTACAGGACTTTGGTTCAAGTTTGTTGCATTCTTCCTTGCGTATGTGTACAAATGCCTCACAACCAAACACTTTCAAGTGTACATACAAAGATGGCTAGCCCGACCACGCTTCTTGAGGGACTCCCCCTCCCTCCCAAAGACCTGTTTAGTGACCGATTAATCAAGTGTACAGCTGTCATAACAGCCTCTGCCCAAAAACCATGGGGTAAAGCAGCATGTGACAGCATTGTACGGACCTTGTCTTGAATGGTCCTATTCATACGCTCTGCAACACCATTTTAGGATGGATTATGAGGAGTAGTAAGCTCCCTTTTTAATCCCTTTGCTGTCACAAAAGTCTTGAAAGGCTTTGGACACATATTTCCCACCATTGTCAAAGCGAATGCATTTTAACATCTTGCTGGTCTGATTTTCATCAAGTGCCAGGAATTTTTCAAATTTATCCAAGGCCTAAGGATCTCTGTCCACCTTGAACCAATCAAGGTAAAGTAGAATGCACTGAATCATAGCAATAATTGAGAAACAAGAGTTATCGCCATGTCCTCCGAGGTAATCACCTTCCCTGCATTTTGGACCTACATCTGCAATTGCCAAAGCTTATTGATATGCTCTTGCATAGAAGAAGACTTTTTGTAGGACTTAAAGTCCTCATCTGAACCTCCAAAGATACCTACTTCATCACAGTCATCCAATTGCGTTAGCTTGTCTATGTTAGTCATGTCAGTCTATCATCTCTTGGTTGTGAGGTCTTGTCTATGTTAGTCATGTCAATCTATCATCTCTTGGTTGTGAGCTCTTGTTAGAGTCTGACAGATACATAGGAACTCTAGTAGTTTTCGGTGCATTTCCTTTAGTTGTTGGCTTCTTGTGTGCATTCCTAGGTCAGTTTTTACTTTTTTTCCTATCTGCCTTTACCTGCTAAACATTGTCCCGCCATCCGGGATTTTTCTGTGGCCTCTTGGTAATTTTCTGGCATTTCTTCTTCCTTCATGGTCTCAAGAGATCACATCACAACCCCAATCTTTATTTTTTGGCTGGTGATGGTCTCATTGTGCTCATCATTTTGTTTATTGAGGATTTGATACTTACAAGCAGCTATCTAAAGCATATTGTTTATACACAAGATCTTGAGCTAGAAGTTTGATATGATGGATCAGTGGCTTCTCCACATCTTTCAAGATCTTGAGATTTATCAATTACCCCAAGGAATATTCATTTTGTCAGTGCTACATTACTAAAGTCTAAGACATGGCTACTTCCAAGCCAATTTCATCCTATTGGACCTTGAGTCTTAAGTTATTTCAAGAGGGAAATTCTGAGTACCCTCTCTTCTTCCTGCAGCAATCAGAGTTTTCTAGTCATAGCCAAGAACCCACATTTCATGCTCCCCTGAATTACATCAAGGTTCAGTATCATTATGTTCAGGAGTGCATCTTGGACGGCGAGCTGGAGCTTGAATATTCCCCAATATTGCTGATATCTCCAAAAAGGCTCTTCCTTTGCCTTCTATACTTCATCATGTATGCGTTTGGGGCCTTCCGCCACTCCCAATATCTGAAAGGGGGTGTTAGTAGTCACGTTTATTATTTTCCTTTCTCTACATCTATCTCCAGGTTGTGAGTCATGTTTATTATTTATATTTCTATACATCTATCTCCTAGTTGTGAGCAGCCATCTAAGTTAAACACAATGACGTTTGGACCTCTGGCACTGTCTGTTTCAGTCATCTTTTGCAATCTATGTCCAGCCAAGCCTAACACAATTCAGTCCTTACATTATTGAGGTATCCGACTAGTTTTGGTGAGGACTTATGAGGCATTTTTTGCCATCAGCCAGATTTCCTACACTGGTCTGTACTGGTACAATCTGCACTTATGGTCGCAACTCGGACTACTCATACATTTTCCTCCTATTTTATTAGGTACTCTTTCTCACTTTTCAGTCTTCCTCTTCATTGTTTTTCCACTCTCCTTCCACTCATCAGCAGTTTTCTTCATCCTGTTGTGCTACCCAGTGGCCTCACTGCTGTGTCCTTCAGACACACATGCACGGGCTCAATCCAGTATGTAGTCCTCCATTTTCTGCACTGGATTTGGGTTTTGTTTTCTTATCTCTCTATCCTCTTTCTTTCTTTCTTTCTTTTTTCGTAAAGAGTTTGTATAGTAGTTGTCCTCTTTCTTTCTCTCACTTGTACTCCTTCTGAATGCCCACTCACATATGCTACAAGTCAAAGGGGAAAATATGCACTATTGGAAAAGTCTACTAATTTTACCCTTTTCTGTCATAAAAGAAAGTGACAAGCCTCATATTAAAAAACACACTCATCAGTGATTAAACAAGTGCAATCTTTTGTACCGGATAATAAATTAATACTTACCCGTAACAGACCCACTCAGAGTCATCCAATATGGAGGGGAATTACAGAACGCTTCAAATATGTTAGCTCCTCTGTCACGAGCCCCAAAAAGAATGGTCTTTTGCCTTACATCAGAATCCCAATCATAAGGAGCATTTGGTCCAGATTTGAATCCAGGAACGTGACCAAATGGCCGTAGATATTCATTAACTTCAGGATTAGCTCCACCCCCAATATTATATCGTGCAATATTCAAACCAAGTCCTTTCAGTGGATCATATAAAAGATCCAATATGTAATCTCGTGTATCAACCTCCAATCCTCCTGCAAAATTTGCCCACCTGTAGCATTCATTACTCTAGTCTCTGAAGGCAAATTACAATGCATAAGGACAATGTAGAACCACACTGTTTAAGCACCATAAACACCAATACAAAAATTTTGACTGCTAAATGAATAATCAGCAATAAATTACAAAAAAGTAGTCAATTGAATGAATAATAAACAATAAAATTAGATATTTCCTAGTAAATTTGGTGTCTGGAGAACATCTTACCAACAAAGGGAGGTACCCCATCCTTCCCAATCAAAACTTACAGCAGAAATCTGAGGTGGAACAATAATAAACTCTTCCTGTAAAACAGCATATGTAATGCTTCAATCATTGGATTAAAATTGAGTCAACGTTATGGACTCTTTCGAATAATTTTCCAAAACCAGAAGAAATAAACCTAACTTCAGGAGGATAAGGTATGTTACAGTCATTTGTGAAAATATATGATGATCTATTTATTTATTACTCCCCAAAAATAAAGATGTGTGAATACCAAGTTCTGAGATAGGCAATTCTTCTGAAAATCCGTGTTACATATTCAGGAAAAAACCCACTTTGCTTTCATCCAAGTGGTTGACTAACATGTTCCATACAAGGAATAAAAAGGCATTGGTAGAGACACTACTCCATTTATGAGGAGTTTTTTGTTGTTCTGGCATTTTCTTTGGTTTTTTCTTTTCTTGTAGGGGTTTTGCTTGATATAAGAACTTTGACACCACACCATGAACACAAAAGAACTTGCTCAAGCAATGTCGGATAAAGAGATCTAGGGCCCAAATGCATGAAGCTGCCAAACATTTGTGAGACATGAGTACAATGTGCCACATGTTAATTAAACCAGAGAGGTCCCTAAAACCATCGACACTTGCAGCTTTCAGGAAACTAAAAGATACAATTGCAATCATGTCATGAGTCCCCTACATGAAACTTAAAAGTGAGATGTAAACACCCATATTTTGCAATCTTGTTTTTTTTTTCAGGGAAAGGAAAATTTTGATAGTACCTTGGAGAAAATCCCCTTGAGATAACTTATAAATGACAAAGAATGGGCTACAATGCAAACCATTTGAAGGGCTAGGTGACAGGAAGTGCGAGAATCCCAAGTTCACAAGAAGGCATCTCTCCTCATCCTCTCAGAGCCACCTTGAAGCCTCTCGCATCTCCCATGAAGAATATGGATGATCTCTATCCAAATCTTGAAAAAGTCTATGCAGTGGAGACACCCTGGAGATCTATAGCATGGCTACACCTTGCAGTCCAAATGTACCAGGTAATAATGCTAGCAATCAAGTGTCCTTGGGTCCACTGTGCCTGCAAGTAGTATAGAGCAGGGATCCTGCTCAAATATTGGCCGATGAAAACAAAGGTGTAGCTCCCCTGAAAATCCTCATATCGCTGGCCCTTTGACTGTGAACCAAGATACAGTCCCCCAGTCGCAACCATGGTCTCGATTGTGCCATGAAAGACCATCCTGAGGGCTCTCCTCCATAGCTCTTGACCTTTGAGACATTTCCATTCCTCTGGCTCAACACATCTCACACATTGCCATCAGGACCGTTGAGGGACTCCCTCTGTCACACAGTTTTTATTGAAACTCTAGCAGGTTCCATATTTTGCAATCTCTACTCTATGTGAGATGTATATTTCTAGTCTACCATTTATTATTCACAAAATCAAATGCTGAATATAGATTCACACACCACACAAAATTTACACTGGACATGGTCCAGACTCCACCCAGTATGCAACATACATATATTAATCATATGACCACAATAATCACTATTTTAGTATGGCATGGTTTGAGGTCCTCTACTGTTTTAGAGAGACCTTTGGCCAAGTTGATGTGCATAAGGTAAGACTTCCCCTTCCCTCTGGAATGTAGCTATGGCAGGCGTAATTTTCATACAGTATCAAAACATCCACTTTGAGACGCTAATGCTCTCCATCACAAATGTTTCAATCTCTATTGCAAGAATTGTTGAGCTCTCAACATCACCAAGACCAGCCAACCATGAGAAATGAGGAGAGTTGCTGTTAGAATAACAAACGATTTGCCCAACGTGGGGAGCAAGCAGAATTGCCACTCTATAACAAGAAGGTATGAGTTGTTGTGTGACAAACAAAATGCCTAAAGAAGGCCCTGGCATGGGGAGAAAGAAGAGTGGTCTACCTACTAAGAAGAGACCCTAAGTTGTTATGTGACAAATGAAATGTCTGAAAAGGGCCCGTCTCTGTTTGCAATTGTTGTTGCAAGCAGAGATTCAATTCAGGCAAAATAATCTTAAGTGTTGTCAAGATGGCAAGCAATGAAACCAACCTTCCTTCTTGGAGAGGGTGGTAGTGACCTGATTAATCAGTAATTTACAGCAAGAACCAAATTCATATGAAATGAAATACACACTTTACAACTTAATCTTGGACAAGCAACACTCAATTGGCCTCAAAACTTGGCGCCCCTTGCGGTATTTCTTCAACTTGTATTACAAATGGATGGAGTACAACTAAGATTCTTCAACCTCCACTAATCCAAGTGCCTTTTGCTATCATAAATGACAAGCAAGCCTTCAAATCAAATTTCCCCTTGATTTGCTAGGGGATTGGCCTTCATCCATGCTCCTTGGGAAATAAATTAGCCCCAAATTCAATGTTAGCTGGCTGGTTGGCCTCTTGAATCCTTCTAAGCTACATTGATTTCAGTTCTAAAAATTCAAGTTCAAAGCCTTCAAATCTCAACACACTTCCCAAGGCGGCTGTCAAACCCTAATTTCAGCCGCAAAGATTCACCAAAATCTTGACCTCCAATGGTTGGATTGTTGTAAAACTTAGAGCAACACTAGGAAATGGTTAGAGAAAGAAAGAAAATTCAGAGATTTGTCCTGAGAATTTTGTGAAATTAAGCTAATGACCTGGCTTTCTAGTGCCAATTGGATTCACAATAGCAAAGGCAACATCAGAGGCTGTAATCTTAGAAGAAATTGCATCAATCACAATCGCTAGCTTCCCCTGCTCAAGGATATGCAATTCCTTCACTTAGTACATGGTCAAATGGCCCCAAAAGCAAGCAGCACTAGTCCAATATCTCTTCTTAACAGCTCCAAAATGCAAAAACGAGATTTCCTTCTCCCTTCAGCCTCAATTCAACTTTCCCAAACTTGCATGGCCAAGTTTTGCCAAGTGGCAACATTTTAAATTGAATTTTCAGCAATATCTAGCCGATTAAATTAATACTTTTGTAACCAAAAAAATAATCTAACTGGCCAACAATTAAAGTGGCTGGGCCAGTTTATTTACTCAAGTGATCCTCAGCACTCTTTAGCCTGAAACTAGCATTAATTATTTATTTATTTATTTCATTCATTCATTAATACCAATTTCATAGTGTCATCACTGCTAACACTAATGGATAATTAAATGTTCTAGGCCAAGTTCTAACACTAGGTACCACCTAGTACGTGTCATGCATAATGTATTTCAAATTTTACCTTTGGCAACAACTGATAGATCAAGGTCCTAGGTCCCACATTGCAAAATAATGAGCTTGCACCTCACATGTGCAAGTCACATTTCCACATTTGATTAATTTTTAATCAAATGCTAAGCACAACACTAAAATTCCACGTCCTCATGACAAACCACCCCCTTGAAATCCTTGCAATCATCCTCGATTGCAAACAGTGTACCAAAGCAAAGCATAAGACACTTGAATTTCCCAAAAAGGCATCGTAGTCGAAACAAAATTGACCACTGTTGTTTAACCATGCTAAAGCCAAACACTTGCTGAAAATTTCCAGCTAGCATAAATAAGATACTCATAAAAATCCAAAATTGCTACCAAAAACGCATAGAATGCATTTCTCATTAGCATATCTCAACTATTCTAGCCAAACAACCATAGCAAAGCGTAAACTAAGCACAAACCATGGCTAAACCTTCAATTGTTAGGCTGCCTTATTTTGTCAGTCTGTCATCTCCTAGTTGTAAGTCCTAGTAAAAGTCTAACAGGGACATTTGGAGCTTTGACTATGTTTTCTTCTCAATTTTGTGTGTCTGTCAACCTGTGTTGCCTTGCCAGGTGATAGCCAGCCCAAGCCTGCCAGTGATTTTCTCCAAAGTACTTATGATTTCCACATTAGTACTTTGTGGCTACATTAAATGCAATCAGCTGGTGTTTTTTATTTTCTATTATCTAAAGCAGTTGGTAACAATGGACAGATCAATTCATTCTATCTCTTGTAGGTGCTTTGTCAGGTGGTTGCAATCTTCTCCATCTCCATCGTTTCATCGGATATTTTTTTTAACCTTTCTATTATATATAGCAATTGGCAATAGTAGGAAGATCACTTAATTTTGTCTCTTACAAGTGCTCCGTGTCATAAGGACGTGTATTTTTACAAGCCCCACTTAACATGTGGATTAATTTTTAATCACATGTTTCAATAAATGTTAGACATGTAAGGTTCAACTGAGGTTAGAACAAATAAATGAGCACGGGACCCAAGGGAATTAGTGGATGTCAAAGACAAGAGTTGGAGTTAGTTATGTCACACAGATACGAAGTGGTATCTGGTGCCAATTATTGGTGTAAGTCATTTATTCAGCCATAAGTATCAATCGATGGCACTAGAGATGTGGCATTTAATCGTACTTAACGCCGATCTAAAGGTCAAAAATGGCACAAGGACACTCGGGAGATGAATTGGCCTAGCTAACTTAATTACTAGCTAGTCAAACTATTCTTTTGGGCACCAAAAAAATTATTATATTAATTATTAGTAATTTTGGATTGAAAATTAAATAATAATGTGGATAATGCTGGAAATTCAGTTTCTAAGGCTGTCACTTGGCAGAACTTGCCCATGCAAGTTTGGGAAAGCCGAATTGGGGCTGAAGGGAGAAGAAAATCTCATTTTCGCATTTTGGAGCTGGTGGATAGAGAGGTTGGGCTATTACTACCTGCTTTTTGGGGCCATTTCTCAGCCACTGGAGACCATTTTGCTGAAGATGATTGCATATTCCTGACCAAGGGAAGCTCATGATCACAGTAGATGCACTTTCTTCTAAAGATTATAGCCTTTGATGCTCCCTTTGCTGTTGACGAATCCATTTGGGGCTGAAAAGCTGGGTTAGCAGCTCAATTTCACTAAATTCTCACAACAAATCTCTAAATTTTCTCTCTCTACATCATTCTCTCTCTTTCTCCAACCATTTCTCAAGTTTTCTCCAAGTTTAATAGCAATCTAGGCATTGGAGGTGGAGATTTTTGGTGAAATTCTATTGTAAACCTTAATTTACAGCAAAAATTGGGGTTTAGCAATTACCTCGAGAAGCGTGCCAGACACTGAAGACTCCAAGATCCGAATTATTCAAGGCTAAAGGTGATTTTTCAGCTGAAATCGGGTGGAGGACCACACAGCCATAAAATTTGGGGCATTTCCACTCTTCTCGAGGTGGTTGAAGGCCAATTGATTGCCCAAATCAAGGAGCAAATCAGATAGAAGACTTGTCGGTGACTTTGGACAGCAAGGGGAGTTTGGATTGCGAAGGGGATTAGGAGAATCCCATTGTAATTCAACTTCTACTTCAATAAAGATAAAGAAATACTAAAAGGGGCACCATTTTTGGGGCCAACCGGATGTCCATTCTGCAAAGTTTAGCATGTAAATTTGTATTTCACTTTTGCAATAAATGCTTAGTGTTGTAAATAAGTTGTAATCAAGGAATCACCACCCATCCATTGAAAGAAGGCTGGTTTCATGGTTCCATCGTCGGTATACCATCAAATACTTTCAATTGGTGGGGCCGTGGCACTTGATTGTAACTTGGAATCATTGCAAACTTGTTGAAATTGCTCTCAACAGTAATTTATAGCAAGCATGTCTTCACACAGTGATATGGGAACAAGTGGAGAGGATGCATCACTCCTGGTCATTCACGTGGTGAAGGGAGAATGCAACGACCGATGTTGGACATGGTTCTTAACATGGAAAGCAAGCTGAGAATTTATTAATGAAATAAAAGGTGTTAATTTTGTAATAAATGGGAAATGACCCAAATGTTGACACTCCATGCATTAAGTGGCTAATGATCAACAAGAGACTGAAAGATTCAATGATAGCTTCAAGGATCGGATGTGGAACAACAGCAAAACTCTTTGCTGAATTGACAAAGGATCCCCAGTTTACTTGATTCTTGAACACTCCAAGTGTCACGAGGATGTCAAAATTTTATGCTTTGCTTATGTTTAATTGGCATTTGATTAAAGGATTAATCAAATATGCAATTAAAAGATGCACATGTGTTGCATATGTGAGGTGCAAGCTACTTTTTCACAGTTGAAGGCCCAAGGACCCTGTGAAAAAGATGGGTGTCAAAGGTAAAAGTTGTAACAAGTTACACTTGTTAGATTCTAGGTGAATTTTGGTGTCAGTTTGCCCCTAGGACTATTAGCTGGCCATTAAGTGTCGATGGTAACACTAGGGACTAGGCATTAATTAATGGATTAATGCTTGTCCAAGGGTCAATTAATGCATGGGACCACTTTGGGTTGCAAATGGCCTAGCCAATTAATTTTTGGATGGGCAAGGTCAATTTTTTGAGCGTGGATTAAGAGTTGAAATAATTTTCAGAATTAATTAATTCTGAAAATTAATTAAATGGCTGAAATTTGCTAAAAATGGATTAAGAAATCTGCCACTTGGCAAAACTTTCCCATGCAAGTGGGGGAAAGGCTAAATAGGGCTGAAGGGAGAGGGAAATCTCGTTTTTTCATTTTGTAGCTGTTGAAAAGAGGTATTGGATTGTTGCTGCCAGCTTTTGGGGCCATTTCCCAGCCATTGGAGACCATTTTGGTGATGGAGATTGCATATTCTTAACCTTGGGAAGCTGGCGATTACTGCTGATGCACTTTCTCCTGAAGATCACAGTATCTGATGCTCCTATTGTTGTTGGTGCATCCGTTTGGGGCTGGTACAGCAAGGCAACAGCTGATTTTGATCAGTTCTTCGCGACAAATCTCAAATTTTCTCTCTCTACAGCATTCTCTCATCTCCTTCAGCCTATGCTCAGCCATTCTCAGCAATTCTCAGCCATTCGAAGGAGATCTCAGCCATTTTTGGTGGGCTGATCTATAATTTCTGCAGTAAACCCTAATTTACAGCAGAAATTAAGGTTTAGCAACCACCTTGGGATCCGTGCCAGAGATTGAAGGCTCAAGGGACTAAAATCAGCAGCTGATAATTGAAGATTATCAAGGGATTTCAGGAGCCAGCCCATCCCGAATTGATTTGGAGCAGCATTTGGCCAACCAAGGGTCAAATTGGAGAAGAAGTCCTGGGTGAAACAAGGGGCAAATGACCCAAAAGGCTTGCTGGACATTTATGACCGCAAGAGCAATTGGTTAGGAGGAGGAGATTGAAGAATCTCAAGTTGTACTCCTTCCAATTGGATGAAAGCTAAAGAAATACCACAAGGAGCGCCAATTTTGGGGCCAACAGGGTGTCTATTGTCCAAGAATGTTATGGTAAAGTGTGTATTTCATTTTATGAGCATTTATTTATTCCTGTAATTAACCCTTAAATCAGGTTATCACCACCCATTCCAAGAAGGAAGGCTGGTTTCACCAAGGAAGGACAGCAAAGGCAAAGAGAAGAAGACCTCTTCTAAAGCTTGGGACAACCGGAAGAACCAAAGGAGATACCTAAGCCTTCTTTGGAAGAGCCCAAAAAGTTTGATGAGCATAAACAGTTGGTATCCATGGGGCAACAAGTGCAAATGCATGGCCAACTTGGTAGTGCCAATCCATGGGAGTATGGACAATAAGGTATTCATGCAAATGTAAGCATGTGGTAGCAAGGATTCTTTGGTGCAAGTACCATTTTTCATGCTATGGTTGGATAGGCACCGCCTGTGAGAATGTATGGCACAAATCCCTATGGTATGCAGTAGCCAATACATGCCTCACAACACCCAATGTATCCGGGTAATGCAAGAGGAATGCATAACCCCATGTATGGCAGCATAGGCATGATATCTGGGGCACAAAGTGAGCCATATGGACTTGTATTTGCATCCCCAAGGACTTTTCGAGCACAAGGATTTGGCACTGGTCATGTAAGTGCATCTAATAGTGCTGGTTTTCATGCAAATACAACAAATGCACCTCTTTAATTTGACATCCATAGGACCACCAAAGGACTATGATGAAGGTGGAAAAAGTGTGAAGTTTAAGCCTTTCAATGGTGCATAAGATAGGCCAAAAGCACTTACTTTTATTCAGCAGTTTGATGCAGCCTATTCTGGAGGCAACTTCACAGAGGCATCTAAGATATGCAAGGAAGCCACATTCTTGAAGGGAAATGCATTGCAATAGTGGTCTACACTTCTCATTCAGGGAAAGGCACCTAATGTCAAAAGTGGTGCATTAATGGAAGCATAGATAAGTGCTGAAATAAATTGTTGAACACAAGATAGAAGGAAAAGAAAGAAAACTAAAGAACACTACGAAAAAAGAGAGCTCAGAGATGTGCTCGAGAAATTGAATCCATATACCAAACACGAGAATGACACGAACAACAATGAGTCACTGGCTGCATGGGCACGGGCATTGGTTCCTCTCTCCAATAGGAGGACCACCTAAAGAATGATGATGATTGAATGAGAGAAGAGGCCACTGATACATAGGCCCAAAATATGCTAGATATGGTAGCTGCTCGGCCAACACCAACCGGCATAAAATGCCAAAAATGCCACACAAAAATCACTAAAATAATGCCTAAAATACGGACTAAAATGCATTGCCCATCTGGCATGCATAGACTCACACATGAGCTAACAATCTTGCTAACACCCTCTCTCAAATCATGGGTTTCCTCGATCTAAAGAAGCGGACCCCTTTCGTGCCTTGGACTTCCCCTTGGCCAAAGAAACAGAGTCGGAGTCTGAGGAAGATGATAACTCGTTGGAAGAGTTCGCATCCCGCTTCTTCTACTTCTGTGAGGCTGCTAATTTCTTGTGGTCCTTCCGAAAGTGTCCTTTCTTACCACAGTTATAATACTAGGCCTACGACTTCCTCTTTCTGTTGCCCCTCTTTGAAGCTATAAAGGTCTCACTGGAACCTCAAAAATGAGATGGAAGCCTCCCCTGTAAATGCATAGATACTTCATGCTCAAGCAGCATCGAGGACATATGTGTAAAGCTCACAGGTGTAAAGAATATATGTGCCTGCAAAGCATTAGCCACTCCGTTAAACTCCGAGGGGAGCTTGTAGAGCATTGTTCCCACTAGATGTGCCTTTGAAAGGGTAGACTATATGTGTCGAAGCTGGTTTTGTACCTACGTAACATGGAGCAAAAATAACTAAATGGTGTCCATCGGCTAAAACTTCATCTATTGAAGCTGTCCATAAAGGGTCACAACACACATGGGGGAAGGTGCCTCGTACAACATCTGAAGCTTCAACCATATTTCTAGGGATGGCCTGCAAGAGGTCACTACTAGTAGAACTTATTTAGAGATACACAGAAGCAATGCAGAATATGTATATGCATCGTCTGAATCCCATGTAAGCACAACTTCCTCATAGTTATCCTCATCAAAATCATCGAGAAGAGGAAAAGGATGCTGAGGCTGAGAAATAGCTCCACTAACAATGTATCAAATCTGCTTTTGCACAAACCAAGCTTTCATCACAGCACTACATGTAAGATAGTCAGGTCCATGTAACTTATCATTTATAGAAGTGCACGTGTAGTGACGGGTTGGGCAAGGAGATCGAGACAGACAGTCGTTACGCATAGTGAGAGACAGAGAGAGTGAGATAGAGCAAAGTAGAGAGAGCACGTTTTTTAGATACAATGACCAGAGAGTACCTTTAGGTTTTAAGATAGATATATATGTGTAAGTACAAGTGTAAAGGTGTGTTCACACCCGAACACATTTAAAGGCACGAGGCCTTTATTCCCAACAACCTCCCACCTAAAGGCAATGTGCCTGAAGAGGAGAAAAGAATCAGCTAAGTCTAGGTATGTACAAAGCTGAAATAGATATATCTATCCAACTCCCATCATCTATCGGCAATGAGCAAACCTCTCTACTGAAAGACCCTTCGTGAGAAGGTTTGCAAGATTATCATCTGTATGCACTTTGACAAGCTCAATGCTCTTGCTGTCAAGTACATCCCTAATGAAGTGGTACTTCACCTGTATGTGCTTTGTCTTTGCATGAAAGGCAGGATTCCGTGCTAACATGATAGCACTCTGACTATCACAATGGAGAACAGGTAACTCTGAGATGCCAAGCTCTCCCACCAAACGTGAAAGCCATAAAGCCTCCTTGCATGCCTCAGTGGCAGCCACATACTCTGCCTCTGTAGTAGACAATGTAACACACTTTTGTAGTCTGGAGATCCAAGAGACTGCTCCTCCTGTGAAAGTAAACACATACCCAAAAGTGGACTTCCTGCTGTTGAGCTAAAATATGCATTACTTGCTAATTAGCCTCTTAAATAGCCCCAAAACACACTAAAAATACTCTTTTAGAGCAAAACCCTAAAACGGAGAGCGGTTCGAGAGAGTACAGTGGAAACCCTAAAATCGGGAGCGGTTCGAGAGAGTTTAGTGGAAACCCTAATTTTTGGGGCGCCCTTCCACATCTATAAATAGATAGGCTCCCCCCATTTAGCGATCATCCTTGTTTGCAGGTTACACCAGCCCACGCACCCTCAGGTGTTGTTGGTGCCCAGTTTCTAGCCTGTAGCCTGCCTCCATCTACTATCCAGCCATCATCGACTGCAGCCACATTATCTTCAACCTGTCCATTGCTATAGGCGACAGCTCTGAGCTGCTGGCAACTGCTCCAGACTGTCCCCCAGACTGCTGTTCAGCCTGCTGTCCATCATCTCCAGGGTCAACAAACCTGGGTCTTCAGCATTGCACGCCCTAATACTCTCAGACACTATTTCAGCCTGCTGTTTACAGCAAACTATGCACAATTTCCAACCTCCGATCGGTGGTACACTGCTGCGTTTACCAGTTTCCAGCCTCCAGACTATTGCATTTTGGTGACCAACCTGCTGCCATTCACTATTCAGCACTCCTACACTCCAATTAGTGGTCACAGACTTAGGATCCGTCTTCGGTGGACGTCACACTTCGACATTGCTCTGCCCTTGAGCACACTATACACTCTTACATTCATTTACAGCATTCATTTACTTCAGAGTTGTATTCTCTCTCTCCCTTCTTCTGTTTGTGTTTGAGTTTTGTGTTTAGGGTTTGAGTCTTGCCCTCTGTGTCTGTGTCTATCTCTTTGTGTTTCTATCGTGGTCGTACACTTTGTGTGTCCTCAGTGCAAACCCTAGCAGTTTCCTTCACATGGTATCAGATCCGGTGCTCTTGTAAAGAGTATTCTGCAGATATTGTGGAGAGCTAGTCTTTGAGCAAGGCATACAATACGACTCGTAACAAAATCACAATGTCCCAGACATCTTCTTCTCCAGTTCCTATGATGTCTTATCAGGCTTCTCCATCATTGGAGGCCCTGAGACCGCATTATGGACTCGGTGAGGAGGATGACACTCCACCTTCACCAGATTTCACTAACATGACAGAGAACTTTGAGGAGTACTATCACAACAAGTATGGTGATGTTTACACCCCTCCTACCAGTTTTGCTACCACATCCGGACCGGTTGGTGAGGCTAGCCACCTCTCCGATCATGGAGGACATACGGCATTCGGAACATCTGGCAATCCATCTTCATCATCTCAGTCAGGTCCAATGTCAGGTTTATACAATTCTTCTGTATTGCATGAATCAAAACCCTCGCCTGTTTCTTCTTTTGAGGTACAGGTTCCGGATGGCTTTGCATATGTGAACTTCAATAGAGGGGCCTCACGAAGCAAACAAAATTCAGGTACATCTATAGCTTCTATTTCATTTGAGCATATCACACACACTTCTCACTTCCCTCCCATTCCACCCTCTTCTATATCACACCTCTCATCATCTTTCCAAAATCTTGGATTACACTCCACATCTGCATCACACACCCTAGGGGTTGGATCTTCCATCTCCGCTCCTAGCACCTTTTCCTTCTCCACCCCATTCTCTACCTCTTTGCACCATGGTACTTCGTTAGGGGAAATGCCACCCTTTAACACAGTGCCTCTCACCTTTAAGCACATGAGCACACCCATAACTCCTGGGACGACTGTGATGGGCATCCCCCTCACTATCCCCAGCTTCACATCTCTGAGCACTACCACTCCTATTGTCACGGCCAAGAATGCCTTCATGGATAAGACACGTTTTAAGGGGTCAAATTTCACCACTTGGTCTAATTTCATGCAACAAGTACTTGAGTCTCAGGGTCTTTGGGACCTCGTCATTGGTCAACCCCAAATTACCAACGCTTTCACCAAACTGCTTGCCATTGTCATGTCAGCATTTTGCAGCTGCATTAAATATAGTCAAACTGCATTTAATGCAGCTGGCTAGTTTTTTCAGTTTTCTACTATATATAGCAGTTGACAGTAGTGGGCAGATCAGTTCATTCGATCTCTTGCAGGTGCTTCATCAGACAGCTCCAATCTTCTCCGTTTCCATCATGAACAACGGGCTGCACACTCTCCGTCTCCATCTCTATCACTATCACCATCTCCATCACTGTCACAGGTGCTGTCATCATTATTCAGCCTGATCCAGTGCCCTCACTGATGCTTTGGGTTGCAGGCAAGGACTAATTAGTTCTTCTTAAAACAACCTCAAAAGGCATTAAATGCTAATTACAAAGAGTGAATGGCTTTACTTTTTAGCAATAGGACAAATGCATTAGAATCCTATAAATAGAGTCAATTGTGGACATCCCTTCATCCCACTTGATCATTCATCATTTGGTCTTCAGCTTTCAGCCGCCTGCCCGTATATTGCTACCCATACACCATTCAGAGCTGTTGCTGGCATGTTCTCAGCATGTCACAATCTGTGGCCTGCAGGCTGCTACTGCCCATCGGGAGGACACTGCCATGATTGAAGGCCACCTTGCTGCTGGCATGTTCTCAGCATGTCACCATCTCCAGCCTGCCACTGCCCATCTGGAGGACATCGCCATGCGTGGAGGAGGCCACCTAGCTGCCTCTCTGCCTGTCCACATCATCACCAACCTGCTGCCCTCCCTCCATCATCATTCCGAGCACCTTGCTGCTGCATTTTGGGCAGCTCTGCTGTCACCTACGCCCACAACCTGACTGCATCACCATCTGAATGCTGATGTCATCATTGGCACTCTGACAGCTGTCTTTCACTGCCACTTTCCTTTGCTGTCATCATCATTCTCAGTATCAGATTGACTAGGAAGGACTGCATTCTGCTCCCTTGGTCATAAACATCATCATCAGCATGGTGGACTGCTGCTGCTGTGATTCATGATCTGTCACAAGTGTGACACACTCTTAGGGCTGTTCCTGGCCTCTCTAACACCACTCTCAGGTCACCTCATGCCACGTCCTTGAGAGATGAAGGTTTGATCGCCCTATCATATCAGATTCAACATCTTCATTCGTTTACTCATTCACTTGAGCATTCTACAGCTTGTGTTTTGCTTTTGTGCTTTCTGTGTTAACATACTATAAAAGCTAGGTGCTCATATCGATACCTAGCCTTGACAGGAAAGTAGCTGCATATTCACAACCGTGAGACTTGGATGTACTTCTTAACAAAAGCTCCAAAGAGGTTCGGTGCTACATACGTTGTCATGTTTGCACGTTTAAGGTGTGTGCCCTTTCTGAACTGCACAACAAGTATAATTACTTGCCCTGTCTAATCGAGCAATTATTTCATAAAAGGCATGTAAATCAGAACACAAAAATCTGATTGAATGACCAGATATAAGTACCTTGGTGGGAAGTGCAGGCCAGATTGGGAACCAGGACCACCATTGCCTCAAGGCACCATTCTCGCCTGATCGCCTGAAGGTGTCCGGGGAGCTCTTGGAGTCAACATCGATGGCAGTGCAATCCGGCTCATCGTGAATGTGCGCAGCACCGGGAGCACAATCGAGAGCGTCCCGAGCCCGGGAGTTATCTTCATGCAGGACGCCTGCGTCACCAGGAATGCCAGAAGGCTCGCCGCCGCCATGGACGTGCACTTGCATGCCAGGGTTGCTGTGGCTGGCAGAGGGCTCACGGCCGCCATGGGCGTGCACTTGCACTTGCATGCCAGGGTTCCTGTTGCTGGAGGGGCTGTCTGAGGAACGGAATCTCGTGAATCCAGACGGTTTAAGAGGGAGGAGGAGGAGGAGGAGCGAGGGGAATGTGCGGCAGGCATCCGGGGGGAAGGCGGGCAGCATGACCGGGTTTGCTGGTGCTGATGAAGATGACAATGCCGCTGCTGCGGATGCAGCATGTCGATCCATATGTGCGATGGGGCTGGTCTTGGTCAGTGGCGAAGGGAGGGTGATTCCTCCTCCTCCTCCTCCTCCTCCTCCTCACGTTCGCCTCGTCTCACAAGCCTCCACGCAATCATATTCCACGCGTCCATCGTGCAATAAACCACATGGCAGTCAAATGTTCTCCACGAAAGCGATACAAATACCGAACTTCCAAGTTCTCTTTTAGGCACGTTACACACCGGTCCGCGGCCGCCCACAAATACTAAATCCGGCCAATGAGAAGGCCGGATTTCTAAAAGAGAGCGCCCCCCTCTTACACACACATGGCGCCCGGCACGTCGTCTTCAATGCTCCCCCCCGTCCCCTTTTTGCGTTCCGCAGGGCGGGGGAGCTCCCCCGTCCTGTTCCGTCCTCGCCTTCTCTGGTCCATCGCGATTGGCCAGAGCTCCTCTGTTGGTCCCATGGTGGGCTCCAGGACAGAGTGGGCTCCAGGAACCATCCCCGTTGTGCTGTAGGAGCCCGTTCCCGTTGCAGCAGCCCGTTTCCGTTGCTGCCGCCATGCTCATCTGACAGAGAGCTCTCTCTGTTTTCTGCCGTGGGCATGGGCTCCAGGTAGGTGCACCCTGTGGCCATTGACACACAGGGAGCCGTTGATACACAGGAGCTTCCCTGTGTTGCCCGTTTCACCACATGCATAAATGTATACATCGTGAAGGTTCATCTCTCTATATTTTTCTGGATTCATCATCCCTCTCTTCGCATGAAAATGTTCACATCGTGAAGGTGGGAAGGCATATTTCAATCTGATGCATCCAGCCAGGTCTCTCTCTCTTCCAGAAACCAGTTCAGGGTTTAATCATGGCCAGTTGCTTGCATGTAATTTAACCAGTTCAGAGTTTGATCATGGCCAATTTCTTGCATGTAATTTGTAGGCTTCGCAGGTGATTCGCAAGCTTCAACCGAGGGTTTTCTCATATCTCTGGCTCGAAGGCAGAGGTCTTTATCATATCGGTACTTCACAACATTCACAGGTATGCTCTCTCTCTCTCTCTCTCTCTTTGATTGCCCTGGTAATCATTAGTTATGATAAGAGCATTAGTTATAAGGAAGGTATGATATATAAAAAATAAAACAAGGCACAAGGAATCTGTAGATTGTGTAAGTCGGATGTTGAAAATGCCTTTGACATATCCATTTTGTCTATAAGATAGCACTTAGGGCTTTTAAGAAAATATGAACTACCTTGAAGGCTGAGGACATCTTTACACACATAATGTTTTGTAACACTCGAGAAGTAGAACTTAAGATTTGATGAATACATGCCTTCTCATTGGCCGGATTTAGTATTCGTGGGCGGCCGCGGACCGGTGTGTAACGGGCCTAAGATTTGATGAATACATACCTTCAACACTCAACCCATACTCAAACCACTAGGCTATAACCCCATTGGCTCTCTTGTCCTTGAGAACCACTAGGTTACAACCCCATTTACAATCTTAAGTGTAAAAGGGTATGGGCTTGAATGGGGTACACACTAGTTATCCATATATAAAAGGGTATACTTTAAGTGCATGTGGCTCTCGGGTTAAGAGTATCTATATGAAGTCTCGAGTGATCGTCACTCGAGTCAAGAGCTATCCTAGTATTTTGGTGGACTTGAGTTGAGCACTTTAGAGATGTTCACTTGAGCACATGACTTGATTGTGTTGTGGCTCCTCTTATCTATGGTAGTACTCACACCCTACAAGAAAAATGTGCTCTCTTCTTGCCTTTTGCTTGATTGGTCTATGTGTGCGAAGAGGAAGAAACATTAATTTCTTTTGGATTTTATGCCATTGCACGTAATGGGTGTAATTAAACTTTAAGTTAAATTACTCGAGCAGCAAATTTGATGGTGATTGTGCAAAGGTTGTGATTATACGGACAAGTAGTGGTTGTATGGCCTTAATTATTCTTTATTGGAAGTAGTGACTGTTATTGGGTTGAAACATGATTCACTAGGTACTTGGGCTAAATTACTTGGCCTTAATTACATTGCGATGAATCCTTTCTTAGTTCCGCTATATATGTTTGGCATCTATTATAGGTTGACAATGGCTAAAACATCTTGTCTATTTGTACATCCCATCATTTTGTTTGAATCAATGTATATGTATAACGTTTCCTTTTCTTTATTGTTCTTTAACCATATTGTTTGATATATGTTCATCGTTGCAACGAATCCTTTTTTAGTTCCGCTATATATGTTTGGCATCTATTACAGGTTGACAATGGCTAAAACATCTTGTCTATACATACATCCCATCATTTTGTTTGAATCAATGTATGTGTATAACATTTCCTTTTCTTTATTGTTCTTTAACCATATTGTTTGATATATGTTCATCATTGCAATAAATCCTTTCTTAGTTCCGCTATATATGTTTGGCATCTGTTACAGGTTGACAATGGCTAAAACTTCTTGTCTATACATACATCCCATCATTTTGTTTGAGTCAGTGTATATGTATAACATTTCATTTTCTTTATTGAAATCAATTATTGAAATGTAAATTAAAAAAAATGGAGTGCATTATGTGAAGAACAATAAACTTGTCTATACCTCACAATCAATTATTGAAATGTAAATTTAAAAAATGGAGTGCATTATGTAAAGAACAATAAACTTGTTTGTCCATTCACATAGTGTAAATGATGAATCAATTTTCATGCGTAAGGTGGACGATTGGAATGGATTCTCAAGAGAGCACTCCCATGGAAGAGTATCACCAGTTCGTGTCTCAAATGAGCCAAGATGCAATATCCAATAATGACTTCATGTACTTTTCGAGCCAAAGTGTGGGTGTTCCAAACCACATGCAAAGCCACACCGCCATTGGCAATATCCCTGTAAATGTGTTTCCAAACCGCCCTCCTTTGATCAATCCTCGTCCTCCTCAATTCGTACCTTTCCAACGACCAAGACAATTAGGTATAGAGAGACCCGCAACAGTACACAATAATGTATTTCTTCGTCCAGTTGCACATAGTCCTCAACATGGTCTCTCAGCACCACGACAACAAGAACCACAAGCAATAAGTTCTTGTGATGCCAACCAAGACTCATGTGAAGAGGTTGACTTGGTTCAGGCTCAAGAACCAATGGTTCCATCTTCCGAGAATGCCACCAAACAACGTCCACGACGAACATCATCGGAGTCTGATGCTCCTAAACCTCCTAAACCAAAGAGGGCGCGGAAAGGAAAGAATCAAAACGACGGTCTTGAGACACGAGATCATACAATAGCCACAAAAAAACCATTTGCGCAATGGAAGGATGCATGGACAGTACAACTCATTCACATCCGAGGATCCATGAGCGTGGAGTTCTCAAAGCCACCGAAGCAAGGAGTGGATATATGGTCCAAGGTTGCCACCCAGCTAGCATCGCTATTTCCAGAGTTTGACAAAGATGGTGAGGCATGCAGAAAACGTTGGGGACGCGTTTATGAGTCATACAGAAAGGATAAGGCCCACAATGCCATATCAAGCAATGATCGCAGAATCATTTGTCAGTGGTATGATATTGTGGATGAATATATGTGGAATCGTGCCAATGTTGTTAGCGATGCACATGCCTCTTCTGTTGGTGGGTTGTCTTCGTCAGAAGACAACAATACATCAGTCTCCAATGATCAAGGTGACCACACCCAAGAAGACATTGGCTCCAATGAGCCTTCGAAGATCGTGCATGATCAAACAACCAACCAAGGAGCACGCAATAAAAAGGGTAGAAAGATAGAGGAGTCTCTCAGTGACATGGCTACCACCGCCCGATCAATGTTAGCCAACCAAAAATCAAACCTTGAGGAAAAAAAAACATTTGAAGAGCACAAGCTCGTTATCATGGACACACTTGCCTCCTCAGTATCTGGTCTATTAGATGTAATCAAAAGTCTTAAAAAGGAATGATGAATTCAACTGTAGATGAATTTCGAACTTTTTAAAAAACAAGTTTTTTATTCTGCCTTCACATCTCTCTTCAAGTGTCTCATAAGGTTTCGTCTAATATTTTGACAGGTGAATGGACGACGAAAGTCTTTTGATAATGTGTGTCATCGGTGTTGTAGTCGCTGTCATAGCAATGTTTCAACTTTTGTTGAGTGATTTGGATGACGGGGACGATGATAGCATGCTATTGCATACTTTGATGGAGTGCATGGCTCGAGGTTACGTTGCACGTTGAGCCAGGATAGGTCAGCGAAGGCACGATCGACGGTCATGTTGGGCTTATCAAAGACCACAAACTTTTATGGAGCAGGGGCTTATGGGGAGTTATACAAACCGAATGTTTAAAAGCAGGTTACGAGTTAGCAAGAGTACATTTGAATATCTCGTCGCGAAATTAGCACCACAAATGCGACGCAAGAATATGAACTATAGAAGGGCAGTACCTGTGGAGAAGCGGGTCTGTGTCGCTCTGCATCGCTTGGCAAGCAGCTCAAGTTTGGGACTAATAGCCGATTTATACGGAGTCTCAACTTCGTTTACACAACTGGCTGTTTTGGACTTTTGCGATGCACTGGGTGCTTCTGGGTTGCATAGTATGTATGTAAAGTGGCCTTCCCCACAACAAATGCAAAAATATGCTGGTGCATTTCAAGCCCTTCGAGGCATACCATATGTTATTGGTGCAGTAGATGGTAGTCATATACCCATAATTGCCCCAAGGGAGAACCATGAAGATTATTTTAATAGGAAGGGCTTCTACTCTATTATTCTACAGATAAGCGTGGCTGCCAATTGTGTTGTTTGGGACTATGACGTTGGCTGGGCAGGTTCTATGCACGATTGGAATGTTTTTCAACGTTCAGAACTAGGAAAACGATGCACAAACAAAGCTCTGGGACAATACTGTCTACTAGGCGATTGTGCTTATCCTGCACGCTTTTGGATGCTTCCTCCTTTCAAGGGTAGTAAGGATGGGCTATCTCTAGAACGTTATTATTGGAATTACATACAATCAAGTACTCGTATGCCAGTTGAAAGGGCATTTGGCATCCTTAAAGCGCGGTTTCGTATATTGTTAAAGAGATGTGACATGCTTTTACAAAATGTCCCAAAGATGGTGGCAGCATGCATTGTTCTACATAATATATGCATTGTGCATGGAGATGGTTTTGATGATGCATGGATACATGAAGCGACAGCAGAACTTGATAGAGAAAGTAATGCGGCTCATCAAGACATGGACCAGCAAAATAGTTTGAGGAATGGATTAGCGGAGGTTGCTATGCTAACTAACACAGGTACCACACAAGCAATACAAAGAGCTCAAGCAGCAGAGCCAACACAAGAGGCAATCCATCTTGGGGGGGCATCTCGAAGAGATAACATTGCTCGAGCCATGTATCAAGAGAGGGAGAGCGCAAATGTGAGAACAATATTTGGTGATTCTGACTCTGCGTAGGAGATGGACGACGAAGACAATGGTGAGGAAACACAATCACATCCAAGTAAGTAATTTTCAGCCATCCTTGCATGTTTTTTTTAAGTTTTCGTCATCCTTGCATCTGCAGCGCAGATGGAAAGGTGGAAAGAGGGGTGGTGTGCTAAAAAAATTTCCCTCTTTCCACCTTTCCGCAGAGAGCTCGGTAGAGCCATGCCTCAACAACATGGCGAAGGGGTTCAACTCCCCTACTCTCTTGGAAGCGAGTGAGCTTCCAAAAACATGAATAGTAGTCACCATAGAAACAAATATATTGGCGCAGAAAGCAACGACGCAATAAGGTCATAATCTTGGAGTTCTTTGGTAGGAAAAACCTCAGATTCATGTTTTCAGTTTTTTTGGTGACTTTTTTTAAAGGCTTATTAGTCGATTTAAAGTGTTTAATCAAGCATTCTAAAAATAATTATTATGAGAATGATGATCAACATTTGTAGCACCCCTTCATTCTCACATACAATTCAGGAAGTGTCCGCTGGTAGGTGGTGGTCGGTGTGTAAACTATTGTGGACGGAAGATGGACGGACACTTATTGATAACGAAAAGTGTCCACTGCCCAGTGTGTAAGCAGGTGGCGGACAGGTGACCGCCCAAGTCAAATTTTCCTGTGCCCACAAACTGGGCACAGATTGGGCGGGCAATGGCGGTGTGTAACCACCCTTAAATTATTAACTAGGTTGACACGATCAGCTAAGAGGAAATAGGAACGAAAACACTAGATTTTCCAAGGTAATATTTGAGCAGGATGAGTTTCTTATAGGTAAGTCGTCCGTCTTAAACGTTGCTTTTTTTTTACAAGACAATTATTATTTCATAATACAATGCATGTGAACTTGTATTGATCAGCTCTATGGAATGTCTGTCGTCGGCTTAGCTGAGCTATATTGTCAAGCAAATTGTAATCTCTTTCATTCTCGTGTTCTGCTTGGAGCATTGGGTCAAATAGACAACTTTCACGATGGAGCTCTAGAATCCTTTCGATGGATTGCCTACTGAGGATGCAAAGCCTTGTCCTTGGATGTGGATGTTCTGATATAGCTATGTACTTATGGATCAGTGGATTATGTAGCATGTTGAAAGCAAACACATCCACAAGATTAAGATGTAGTCAAGTCAATTCTAATAGATGATTGTGAAAGCGATCCATCATTCCAAGAGACTAGAGGGTTGTCGAGAATAAATCGGCAGTGTAAGGTTTCGTTCGTAATTGCTCTTCTCATTTTGGAGACCGAGATGGATGTATCAATGATGCTCAATAGTCAAAGTTGTAATGTCTTTGCATTGAGAATTTATTTGGTGATGCTTAATAGTTGAAGTAGTTTGAAGTTGTAACAATTTTGCATTAAGAATTCGTTTTGTGTAGTCTTGGTAACAATGAAACCACGTATTTGTTTCTATCTTTGTTTGCAAGACATGGTCAGCATTTCGTTATCATCATGTTGACTCATTATTGATGGCATACAAGTATGAGAATAGTGCTTGACAAAGTTATTGTTACTTGTATTTCTTCTATAGATGGTTCGTTCTTTTGCGATATGACAGCATGATGTTGCATTGTGACTATACCATAGGATACACACATTGTTTGTCTTCCAATGATGCTTTCACATTTTGTTGCCCAAAATGATTCGAATTTGTCTATATTGTACCAAGTTGTAGCAAAGGGTTTTAATTATGTTTTCCTACAAGCCACACTACAATGATATATTGGAATAGCAACGGGCAGTTCTGACGCAAATTAGCAGTATCGCTATTTGCGCCGCAAATAGCGACGGTACTAAGACAAAAAAACTGGCATCGAGGGGGAAAGAGAGGAAATTAGATAAGAAATGAGAGAGGGCGGAGATTGTGGTGCATCGAGGGAGAACGATAGGAAATGAGAAAGAGAGAAGAAGAAGAAAGGAAAAGGAATAGAGAATGAGAGAGAGAGAGAGAGAGAGAGAGAGAGAGAGAGAGAGAGAGAGAAAGAGAATAAACATGAAAGATAACAAAGAAATAGGGAAAGAGAGAGAGAGAGAGAGGGAGGGAGAGAGAGAGAAGAATGAGTGAGGAAACATAAGGGGTGGAGAGAAACAAAGAGAGGAGCAACAAAGAAAGAGAGAGAGAGAAAGAAAGATAGAAAATGGGGTAGGGAGAAGAAGAGAGAAATGGCCGTCGTATCTGCTATACTCTCGTACTCTGAAACTTTTGAGCAATATATGAAAGGTGGGATGGTGGCTGTAGTAGTAGTAGTAGTAGCAGTAGCATATAGCAATAGCAGTAGCAGTAGTAGAAAGAGAGAGAGAGGTTTTGTTAAATGTGTACCTTAGGTGTGTTTGACACTTCGGAAAGGCACGGAAGGCCTATGTCTCTAGGCCCAGTAAAGCGAAAGAGAGATTGGACTTAGAGGTGAATAGATGGTTTTCTTAACATGCTTTGCGCTACCTCCTCCTACGCTCTGCATATCCAGTCATACATAAAGGAAAAAAGGTAGCGAGGTCCGTGCAATACCACAGGATGAGGAATACTCCAATGTAGGGTATCTAGTCCCTCGCCCCCATGCATAGCATATTAAACTTTACATACTATAGGCCCGCCCGTACGGGGATGGAGAGAAACAAAGAGAGGGGCAACAAAGAAAGAGAGAGAAAGAAAGATAGAAAATAAGAAAGGGAGAAGAAGAAAGGAAGAGGAAGAGAGAACGAGAAAGAGAGAATAAACATGAAAGAGAAATAGGAGAGAACATAAAACGAAAAGCACAAAGAAAGGTGCAAAGAAAGGGGAAGAAAACCAAGACTTTAGTTGACATTAATTTTGTTGAGTTACAAGAGAAGAAATCCCTTCTCAAACAATTCAAGAAAGAAAAAGAGAATGAGAACAAAAACAAATTGTTTGTCGTAACGTAGACCAAATGGAAAACGATGAAGGTCGTGATGTTTAATATCGCGAGGCGTATTTTAATCAGCGTGTCCCGTGTCCTTGCTCTCAATGCAAGCTGGCAATTAGACGAAAACGTAGATTGTCTATAGAACACGTACAACACTTCGGCGAGTTTCAATCAGAGATCATTGATCAAACAATCTCAAACTTTGAGAAAATGGTAATAAGAGTGTATATCAATCATGCATTGTATTCGCAAACTAATTGAATATCATATACAAAAACATTGGATGTGGTCGTAAAATTTATTACAGGGAGATGACGTCTCATCCTAAGGAGGAGTGCACCTATTGTGGCCAATTAGAAGAGTTCATGGGCATCCGATGGATGGAGTGCCTAAGCCAATCCACCACTTGGAAAGCACTACCCAATCTATACCGTCATTACCAGAGGAGACAGGCAGCCTTTCAGACTTTCCTACAATCTTGGAGCCTGAGATGGAGGCAATGATCGATGCATTGATGCCCATGGATGCCGAGGCATCTGATCCGCTTAGAGAGGAAGCATTCATACCATTATATGTGTTAACCCTCAAACGAACGAAGGTGGAAAATCCGAAAAAGCTAAAACAAAAGACAAAGATAAAGGCTAAGGCAAAGAGAAATGGAAGACAAAGACGCACAAGGCGAAAAGTCCTAAATAAGGGAGAAATGCGCGCAAGGAAAAGCGCAAGTCAATACTTTAGTAAAAGAGTGCAAACGCATCATGGTTTAATTCAAGGAGCGTCGGGCTCTCACCCATGCAATTTGTAAATGTAGACGGGCAGTGGAAAGGAAGCTAGGAAGATAGAAGGACAATGGGAAAAAGGGCCTAGGCCACGGCCGGCCATGTAAAAAAGGGAAAAAGGAGATGACCGCCCAAAAGAAATTTAGGGTTTTGTACATAAAGTTGAAAAGTGAATGAGAAGCTCATTCTTGTGTGTAGCCAAAAGTAGCTCTCCTCTTCTTCTTCTTGTTCTTCTTCTTCTTCTTCTTGCTTGCCTGAGCTTGTGCTTGAGAGAGAGTGTGTGAGAGTGTGAGGGAGTGAGTGTGTGAGGGTGAGGAACCGGGAAGGAGAAGCTCTCCATCTTCTCCTCTCTTCTTCTCTTCTCTTCTATTCTCTTGTCTTGCTCACGGCAATGGAGCTTGGAGCGTGGAGCTTGAGGATGGAGCTTGCTTGAAGCTTGCACTTGGATCATGGAGCTACCGGAGTGCGCGAGAGAGAAGGTAACTCGATCGGCATGGAGGTAAGCTCACTATACCCGTAGATATGGATGGTGCGTCGGCTATGTGAGAGGTAGCCATTAGTGCTCGGCTTGGAACGCTTGAAACAATAAGCGGTCCGTGGGTCTTGGCGGTTGAGCGAAGGCTCCCACATTTTGGTTCCGTTGCCGGGACAAATGGATTCAAGCCTTGAGCGCTTACGCGCTTCGAATCGAGCATTGGAGTAGGGTTTTCCCCGAACCGGTGCTTGAGATAGATAGGTAGGAAGTGAGGAAGTTTGAAGAGGTATTCAATCTCCTTAGCAAGCAGGTTTTTGATTTGATATTGAATATTAGAGTAGGACCGTTCATCTCCATCTCTGGTTTTGATTTTTGTTGATTAGGGTAAGGTTAGGATAGGAAAAAGAAGGAAAATAGCAGGGTTTTCTATTGCTGTATAACAGGCTGAAGCAGGGAAATAGGGGCACAGATCCAGATTTTTGGCTGGAAGGGTATGAGGGACTAACCTCTGAGGTCACAATAGGCTGGAATGGGGCAATAAGAGGCCCAGGAAACTAGGACAGGCCACATTTGACATTCTGCCCTCTAAGAAGAGAGTGAGCTTAAGAGCCAAGGAGAGAGAGAGAGAGACCTAGAGGGAGATCGTCAACGTGCTGGTCGATTCGAGCGCCACACCATTTCCAGCTACTCCAAGTGTTTCCCTATGTGGCTTTGCATTTAATTAGGCGGCTCGACGCAATTTGGTGAAGTAGACGTCAGTCTAAAGCGTCGCGTGCAAGTCGCGGTCCGTCGGCTGCACAGTCGGACCGGTTCGTCCGAGTTCCTAAATAGGATTGCCCTATCTCTGGATTCGGACCGTCCGAATCCAAAAATCTGACCTCTCCAGTAACCGTCCGACTTCGAAAATCGAACCACCCTTCCTATCCGATTCTCAGAATCGGACCAGTCAGAATTGGACCAGTCCAGAATCGGACCACCTTTGTCCGACTGATTGGATGCTCGCCCGTTCGATTTTGAAAATTGGACACTCGGACCTTGGAAATCAGACACAAGGAATCGGACCACAGAATTGGACGCCTGTTAAAATCGGACGTCCAATTCCAGAAATTGAACATGACCAGAATCGGACCACTGGGCCGATCGGACCAACCCAAAATCGGACGTCCGATTCTGATAATCGGACTCCTGAAAATCGGGCAGGTATCTAGAACACAAATATTGATGCATCTAAACCCCGAAATTGACCCCAAAGGCGAAGTAGAGCTAAAGGCACATCACAGATCCATCACTGGGATGAAACTTAAAGCAACTAGTTCAAATTTTGACTATAAATTGTCTTCCAAATTGTGCATGGTGTTTACCGTAATAGCCCTATAGGCCGGGGGGGACTGCCCCCCTCGAACCCCCGTAGAGGGGGCTGCCCCCTCTGCACCTCCCCCAAGTAGGTTGGAGAGAAAACGCGCGTCGTGACAGGTCCTCCAAATTGGACCCTAGTGTAGTGATGGCTCTACACAAGTATGGATTCTCACTTGCAAAAGAGCAACCAAAAGCTCATACCACCCAAACAGAGAGAAATAGAGACCCTAGAACATCAATGGGCCAATCTAGCCATCAAGGGAAAAAAGGCCACACCACGAGAACACAAAGACATTGTGTTTAGACCATGTCTAGTCAGAGCGAAATGCAATATCAGCAAGCTACAAATGCCAAGATGACTAGACATGACACTCTTGACGAGAGATGTACCTTGAGCAACACTGCATAGATGACCCAAGACATTGATGGAGAATCCACGTTCGGTCATGCAATTGGGGACTCAAGTGCATCTGTCAGAAGGCTTAAATTTACAAGCCAAGACCCGGAAGATGAAGACATAGTACCACCTGCTTATCTTAGGGTCAAACTCACAGCAAAAAGAGAGCATACTATCGATGCTCTGATTGATGAAGGAGCAGACTTTAATATCTTGACCTATGAATCATGGACCCTACTAGGCCAACCAGAGCTCACACCGACTAGTGCAACTCTTAGCCCTTATAGGGGACACCCACAAGCACTTATAGGGAAGTGCAAAATCCTTGCGACAATTGAAACAGGAAGCTTGCCTATCCTATTTCATGTACCTCCAAATAGTGCTAGCTGCGGGAAAGAAACCCTCCTAGGAAGACCCTTCAAAAGGGCGACCAATGGTCAACGGTCTGCCAATATACGAGTCATTCTCATGTGGACCATGCAAGACTTTTTTGGATTCAGGGAGTGCTCAAGTAAGTAGGCTTCCATTCTCGTTGGTAATATCTATCATAGCTCATTCAAGTTTGCATTCATAGGATAGAGGTGTTGGGACATGTTTGGTTACCTTAGGTTATCATGCATGTCCATTGTGTGGGCCACAGTTAGACTCCCGAAGGTCACGAACCATGAAGAAGATGGTATATCAAGGATACGCCGCTTTCTTGCCAGAGGTTCATGAACTGAGGGAAGGTTTTCTTGGACGACCTCCAACAGAATGAATGCCCAAGCTGGTATGAGCTGAAAATGGTCTATACAGAGTCGCATCCAAACGGAATGTGATAGTTCTTAGTTTTTTACGAGTTGTTGTATTGGACCCACTTGCAAATCAACCACTTGTTGGATCCCATGCATATTTTTAAGAATATGGGTAGCTTACTATGGTACCACATCATAAGAAAGAGAGACATTGCAGGGGCATGAATGGATTTAAAGAAGATAGGCAAGATGGAGGCGCTTTGGAGTGCTGATGGTCGCGTGCAACTCCTTGGGTTTTGTCCACTAAAGAAGAGCGCCTTGTGAAGAAAATTATCAAGTCTATCCGCACTTCGAAGCGTATGATGCATTCTCTCATATCCACGTTTTCTAAAGACGATCAATTATCACAGCTAAAATCTCATGATTGGCATAAGATATATCAAGTTTGTACTATGAATGGATTGTAAGTGGTCTATTTATTTTGCTATTTGGAGTGTAGTCGTTGTTCGTAATGCTTCTTCATTTATAGCAGTTTGTACTACTAATCGCGATCGCAAGATGCCTCACTCCAGAAATACGCGAGGTGATTTACAGGTTGTCAAATTTAGTGCAATGGATCTCACAAAAGGAGATCAAGACATCCTCTATTGAATCCACAATGCGAGGAGCAGTGGAGATGGTCTTTGAGAAGTACCTGCCCACCAACATGCTCACGATACAAACCCACCTCCTAGTGCATCTTATAGATGAAGTGGAGATTGTGGGACCTGTCTATATGCAATGGATGTTCTTCTTGAAGCGCTTCATGAAAACCCTTAAAAGGCTTTGTGCGACAATAAGCTCGGCCAGAAGGTAGCATGGCTGAAGGTTGGTTGGTGTTCGAGACGTTAGTGCATATCTCACATTAACTACCAACGGTGGATTCAAACAACAGTATGCTATGGTCGTTGAATGACAATGATAGATGAACTGGAGATGTGGTGGTTGAAAATGGGATAGAAAAAATGATGAATGTTGCAATGGAGGAGAAAGTGAATCGTTTTTGTATATTTCACCATGCTTCCATGGAGATGTGGCTCGCTAGGTATGAGCAAGCTAGGAAAGCTCGGAAAGAAGAACGATTCAAATTTTGATGTAGTCCATTGACCTATTTGATATCCCGAGGTGTGGGAGCTTTCACTCAACCGCCAAGACCCTCGGACCGCTTATTGTTTCAAGCGTTCCAAGCCGAGTACTAATGGCTACCTCTCACATAGCCGATGTGCCATCCATATCTACGGGTGTAGTGAGCTTACCTTGATGCCGTTCGAGTTACCTCCTCTCCCGCACACTTCGGTAGCTCCACAATTCAAGTGCAAGCTTCAAGCAAGCTCGATCCTCCCGCTCCAAGCTCTAAGCTCCATTGCCGCGAGCAAGACAAGAGAAGAGAAGAGAAGAGAAGAAGAGAGGAGAAGATGGAGAGCTTCTCCTCCTCGGTCCCTCACCCTCACATACTCACTCCCTCACACTCTCACACTCCCTCTCTCAAGCACAAGCTCAAGCAAGCAAGAACAAGAAGAAGAAGAAGAAGAGGAGAGCTATTTTTGGCCACACACAAGAATGAGCTTCTCATTCACTTTTCAACTTTATATACAAAACCCTAAATCCCTTTTGGGCGGTCATCCCCTTTTTCCCTTTTTACATGGCCGGCCATAGCCTAGGCCCTTTTTTCCATTGTCCTTCTATCTTCTTAGCTTCCTTTCCACCGCCCGTCTACCTTTACAAATTGCACGAGTGAGAGCCCGGCGCTCTTTTACAAGATTTCAGGGTGCGCCTTTTTATTTTAAAACGCGCCTTTCCCCTTTTGCCTTTGCCTTGGACTTTTAAGGTTGCCCTTGCGCTTTTGGCCTTTTCTCCTTTTCTTTCTTCAGTCGGCTACCTTTTTCCGCCTTTGCCCTGCGTCTTTTCCACTTCTTTTTGCTTTCTTCGTGTTGGGGTTAACATTACCCCCCTCCTAGACGAGTGCCAGTCCCATGGCACTCACCGTCGTAGGTAGCAGGCTGTAGCATGCACCGAAGACGTGGGTGACAAGGATGCCTGTGGTTTCCGTGGAGGCGTGTTGGTGGTCAAGGTGGCTGGTGGAAGGTTGTTGGAGTTGGTGGTAGGGCTATGCTGTGTTGGGGATTGCATTGATGGTTAACACACATGTTGGTTTGTTGGGGATTTTGCACATGTCAATTCTTTGCGGGCTTGTCGGATGGTAAGGGATAAGCATTCAGAGTTGGGTGTTGATGAAGATCGAGCGACACTTTCTGTGGAGTCTTCAACACCTGCAATTTGAAAACCTCTTGTGTGGTCTCTCCCTAAGGGGTAGTGCTAGTCTTCTCATCGTGCACAAGACATAATTTGATTAGTTTGGGAGACAGGTCGAACTCTAAGCAAGCCTAGAGTATTGTCCTACACTTGAGGACCCAAACTATGGATATACGTCGGTGCAGATATTATGTGAGTGCTTGTGCATACTTAGATATTACATAGTTAGAAGACCATGGGCTAGTTTCTCATAACAATGCGTGGATGAAGCAAAGTTGTCCATGTGGAGAAGGAGTACATGTGAAGGTATATGAGACATCCTTTGCATTGTGACTGCACGATGTAGCATAATTGAATACAAGGACACCGCACTTTCAGTAGCTGGAACCATTAGACTTGCTTGATGAGTACGGTGTACTTTTCATGGCCAATTGTGCGGTGCTTATTACCACTCATTGCAATGGTACTAAGGCAGAGTGCAAAAGAAAATTGTGCAAGTGGGTCAGGGTGACAGGTCTAACCCTAGGCGAGACAAGGTCCCCAGGTATGTCCTGCCCTTGATGTGCCCTGAACAATTGTGGGTGAGTGTAAGGGGCTAGGGGACTAGGGACGAAGCCGGTCGACCAAGGTCACCAGACGTACCTAATTTGAGGTCCCCTAGGTGCTGTGCTGTGATCGTGGGTGCTTCTTATTTTTCCTTTTTTTTTTCTTTTTTCTTTTTCTTTCCTTTTCTCTTTCTTTTCTTTTCTTTTCTTTTCTTTTTTTTTTTTTTGATTTGCCTGAGTACAACCTTTACAATATGTTGAGGCTATCAGCCTTTCAATGGGTTGGAAACTGTCAAGCTTCGAAGGCTCAGAAAATGACTAGTACAATGATGATGGTGCCCTAGCCTCGTTGTTAGAGAAGCAGTTGGCGAAAGGGGGAGATACACTTGAGCTATTGCAGCCCTCCTTGCGGCACATGCGATGAGGGTACAATTGAGGTAACGGCTGCCGTGAGCCAACTATAGAGCTTGTCCCAAAAGGGGGCGTGGTCCAGGAATGTTTTGTGGGCCATGCCATGTGGGCAGTTGGCAAGGGTGCTTTTCGGCAGCGTGGCTTTGCCGCAGCTCGTTGTGGAGTTGTGGGTGTTGCAGTGATTGGATATGAACATTTTCGCACAAGGCCCCGTATTATCCTGCATCCACTTGTCGCTTCATGAGAGCATATGCATTGTGTATGCCGCAACTATAATAAACTAGTGCAATGCAAGGAGACATCACTTATTTGAATTCTATGGTGTTGACCAGACATTTATCACCTGCGCTTGGTTAGCTTTTTCTTTTGCTAAAGGCATAGCATATATTAAACGAGATATGATAAGTTTAGACAAGTCAGGAGCATGTCAACACTTAACAAGTCGGGAACACTCAACCATTTAAAACAAAAAGTCATGGCCAGTTATCATTTGATAAGCCCCTTATGCATTATGGGCTACTCGATTTGTACGAGGCGGGGCAAGTCTGGATGGCCGGGTGATTGGGGCTCTGCTGGTGTGGGACTCCCGTGGGGGTGAGCAGGGAACATGTCGGCCGGGATATGAATGGTGTAATCCCGGCTCGCTACCGTCTCCAGAATTTCTTTAAATAATTCATTAAATTCTTCTTGTTCCCGAGCTGCCCTTTTTGCCTTTGAGCGTCTGGGGCCCGAGCGGGAGCTGGGAGTGCATACCACTAGTGCTGCGACCTGTTGCAGGTTTCGAGTCTCGACTTTCTTGACTCGAGGGTTCTTCGACCTTCCCCCTGTGCAATGTCGCTTAGGGCCCCGCTTCTTGGCATACCTCTTGATGGTGGGTACATAGCGCTCTGGTGGAGGGGCACGTGCCACATGCTCCCGTCTCTTGCGAAGAGCATCTTTGCAAGCCAAATCTCCATGATGCTCCATGCGTTCCGCTAAAAAAGGAAACCTGCAAGGTGTGAACCAAGGGTTAGACCTTGATACAGGGTACAATTGTTCGCATGGAAGGGATTTTAGTGTGGTTTATCAAGCGCATATGACAAGAAAGGGAGGGGTGAGGCATGTGGTGTTTGTTGTAGGGGAATGGTCCCCATGCTGATGTTCGTGTTGCCTCCAGTCATTAGCGGATATTGGTTTGTGCTAAGTCACATGGACTGGTTGTCGTGGAGTGGGACAGGGCACATCCTTGGAAGGATAGACCAAAAAGGGAATAAGGTGTATAGAGAGGGGTTGCACCCTGTCTACACCATCAGTGTTGTTGGTCAAGGCTTCCTATGGCGGTAACGTGGGATGCATGCCCTTCACTTGGAGGTGGGGGCGGTCACACGGCTTTTAAATGTGTGATGAGAAGAGGACTTGAGGAGGTTAGCCTGTTAGAACCAACTCTTCTCCCTGCGCTTGACTATCATTACTTGTGTGTGTTGATATTGTTTATACAAGGTGACACAAAAATCGGTGTTTATTTATATATATATCTATGAATCCATGTCACTTCACGAGGATAAGAACCAAGTGTAGAACTCGGGGTTGTACCGGAGCATGGCACACGCATCTAGTATTCATGGCAGCTGACTTAATACTGATAGATATTTTGCCACGTCGAGTAGCATAGAACCTTGACCAAGTCTACTGGCAATATGTAACTCCTCTTCGGTGAGAACCTTATCAATCAAAGGGCCATGTAGCCTAGTCCCAGCCAAGTCCGCACCCCGAATGTCAGTGAGCACTCGAAGGGAAGTTGGTGCCACGTAGGTTGGGTCTCTTTGAGACCGCCATTTGGCCAAACGCTCTTCTGAGACCGTCATGATCTGAGCCCCTAGTTCGGCCATTATGACGCGGCTTTCGCACCAATGCCGCTCAAATTGACTCTGGCCTGCTGACAGTCGCTTTAGTAGCTCTATGTCTACGAGATTCGGTCGACAGAGCACTTCATTGAACGTGACGGTTAAGCGTAGTTCGTCAGCCTCCTCGTCAGGGATGAGTCGCATTTGTTCATGCAGGAGCATGTCGTAGTGCCCGTTAAGATGTTCTTGTTCTTCCCATGATAGAGGAAAGGTCAAGTACTCTCCAAGCTGCTCCTTGGGGATCGTGCCCACGTCCGCAAGGACGTAGACACGCGCGACCACTTTGAGCTTAGCCTCCAACTCAGTTAAGCATTCTGTGACATTTCTATGTTCAACAAGGGCTTGCTCAGTTGCTATCTCATGCAAAGTTCTAAGAGTTTCCTTAGGCTTTAGCATGGCTGGGGGCTCAGGCCTAGATGAGCAAGATTGGTCAATGCTAGGATTTCTTATGCTCTTGGGGTTCTCACGTTTCTCCTGAGGTTTTGCTACCATTTTGTCATGGTTTTTCTCAGATGTGACTGGTATAGATTTGTCACCCTGTTGTGACAGCGTTGCATCCACTCTTGATTGATCAATGTGAGTTCTATTGTCAGTGGATAGAGTGTTGCAAGCAACTGTTGATGGCAACTGTTGCTTTGGTTTGTCAGAGCACACAGGTGTGTCTGAGGTTTCACCGCTATTAAGAGAGGCATCAGTGGGTCCATTGGTGGATGGACTCGATGCTTTATTCATCTGCTCTTCGGCGCTCTTCATCTCAATGTTCTTGGGGTCCACAACCACCTGCAACTGTTGTTGTTTTCTTTGCTTTCTCCTCTTTTTCTTGGTCAATGAAGGTGCCTCTCTCGACGACTCAGGACCCTGGGCTATATCGACCGTTGTTGTGCTTGGTCGGGCCTCTGCATTTCCCTTCTCTAGTGTGTCCTTATGGGACATAGCCGTGGTTTGCTGAATAGCTTTGCCCGATTGTGAGGGCACAACTGTCGCTCTTTTTGGAGAGTCTAGCTTTTCAACCAACTCCCTTGCGTTTAACTCCTCCGTCCTAGGCTTTAGGCACTTTGAAAGTGCTGGAGTTGTTGAGGGATTTGGTTGCGACACCTCCTCCACAGGTAAACTACTAAGGACACGTTCCACAAGGGGCATTGTCACGGCCAAGGGCTGTGACTGCTGTGATTCCTGATTGGAAGTAGTAGCAACTAGTTCAGTGGGCTGGTTACCCTTGGTGGATTGCGGTGTCAAGTCCCTAGGGCGATCAGAAGTGGCTGTGTCTTTCGTTGGCCTTTGAGCACTCATTTGTGTAGATCGAACATGAGCTGATCTAGTCGCATTAGGTGGCTCAGGCATATCCTTGGGTCGAGAGGTACAGATGGCATCATGTCCCACCTCTTCGACGGTTGGAAGCTTAGATGGAGGTAGAGATTGGAATTGAGCAGTCGCCCTCGACAACTGCTGTGGTGCTTCCTGTGTCTGTTTGGGAGAAGAGGGCGTAGGAGATCTAGGACTCCTAGGTGGATGTGGCACTGGCTGAATGATTTTCTCAAGGCTATTAGATGATTGTGCCATTTGCTTTGTTGAGCGAGTAGCCTTGCCATGAGCAATGCTGTGCCTATGATGTTTATTCTCCCCTTGGGAAATCAAAGGCTCCTTGGGCACTAATGATTTTTGTGCACGCTCAGTGGCTGCATCTGATGTCCGCTTGTCAAGCACACTAGGCTGAGGATCTACTTTTTGATAGGCCATGTTTGGTTTCTTGATTTTAGTAGTGATGGGCTCAATCACTCCAACATTTTTGGTTTGAAACTTGGCCGTTCGTTTAGTTTTCCTCCTACGCCTCTTTGCTTTGGACATAGTTTGGGCTTCTGATAGAGGTGGCCTAGCAGGGAGTTTGGGCACCCAAATCCATTGGTTACCTGCGTAGTATCCTTGAGCACGTAGCAACGCTTTGGATATCCATCGCGGTGTTGTGCTGACTCTCCATCGACGCCTCCATCTATAAGGCTTGGGCTTCTTTCGTGGTCTTCTACGATATTTGTGAGTCCACACCCTGTCCTTGGCCTTGTCTCTTGACCTTCTTGTTTTCGGCATGGCCTCACTCACTGGTTCTCGTTGTTCGACCTGTGCTTGTATCAACTCTTCCAACAAGTCCTTGCCCTCGTTAGTAGGCTTGACTGTTACGTCAGCACCTTCCTTGCCTTTCCCTCGAGGTTTGATGAGGTCACCCTTGCTAAAGGTTGTGACTATCCTCACACCCGGTAGTGTCAGGTGTATCCTTTGTGCTACATAGTCAGCCTCACACTTGGTCGCCCTTTTGAAGGGTCTTCCTAGGAGGGTTCCTGCAGCCAGCACTATTTGGAGGAACATGAAATAGAATAGGCAAGCTTTCTGTTTCAATTGTCGCAAGGATTTTGCACTTCCCTATGAGTGCTTGTGGGTGTCCCCCATAAGGGCTAAGAGTTGCACTAGTCGGTGTCAGCTCTGATTGGCCTAGTAGGGTCCATGATTCATAGGTCAAGATATTAAAATCTGCTCCTTCATCAATTAGAGCATCAATAGTATGCTCTCTTTTTGCGGTGAGTTTGACCCTAAGATAAGCAGGTGGTACTATGTCTTCATCTTCCGGGTCCTGGCTTGTAAATTTAAGCCTTCTGACAGATGCCCTTGACTTCTCGACTGCACGACCAGATGTGGATTCTCCATTGCTGTCTTGGATCGTCAGTACAGTGCTATTCAAGGTACATCTCTCGTCAGGAGTGTCATGTCTAGTCATCTTGGCCTTTGTAGTTTGCTGATGTTGCATTTTGCTCCGACTAGACACGGTGTGAACACAATGTCTTTGTGTTCTCATGGTGTGGCATTTTTGCCCTTGATGGCTAGTTTGGCCCGTTGAGGTTCTAGGGTCTCTGTTTGTCTCTATTCGGGTATGGGCTTTTGGCTGCTCTTTTGCACGTGAGAATCCATGCTCATGTAGAGCCATTACTTCACCAGGGTCCAATTTGGAAGACCTGCCACGGCGCGTGTTTTCTCTCCAACCTACTCGGGGGAGGTGTGGAGGGGGCAGAGCCCCCTCTACGGGGGTCCGGGGGGGCAGTCCCCCCGGCCCGCAGGGCCGTTACAGTAGACGCCATATGCAATTTGGAGGACCGGTTATAGCCAAATTTTGAACTACGTGCTCTAAATTTTAGCCCAGTTATGGATCTGTGATATGCCTTCAGCTCTACATAGCCTTAGGGGTCAATCTCGGGATTTAGATGTATCAAAATTTGTATTCTAGATACCTGTCCGATTTTGACACTTTTTGTCCGATTCTCAAATGTCCGATTTTCAGGAGTCCGATTATCAGAATCGGACGTCCAGTTTTGGGTCCGATTGGACCAATGGTCCGATTTTGGTCACGTCTGATTCTAGGAGTCGGATCGAAAAGTGGTCCGATTTTCAGATTGGTCCGATTCTGGGAATCGGATCGGACGGGGTGGTCCGATTCTGGTTGGTCCGATTCTGGCTGGTCCGAGTTTGGGACTCGGACGGCCTGGTCCGATTGTGAGTGGTCCGATTATGGACTCGTCCGAGTGTCCGAGTCGAACGGATTGGTCTGAGTGGTTCGAGCGTCCGATTCTCAAAATCGGACGGGTTGGTCCGAGTGCCACGTGGCACGTCCGATCGGACTGGTCCGATTCTGGGAATCGGACGGGTCTGACTCCCGAACTCGGGTGGTCCGATTCTTGGAATCGGACCACAGCGAGTTGGTCCGAGTGCGTCGGCGGGTGGACGCGATTCCCGCCGACGCACTCGGACCACAGACTTTCTAAATCTGATCAGGGCACTTGTTGAAAAACATCAGACTCTCCTGGAACAGCGCGAATCACCGATGCCTAGGAATCGGGGCAGCGCTTCCTCGTCCTGTGAACCAGAAGTTCTCTCTCTCTCTCACTCTCTCTCTCTCTCTCTCTCTCTCTCACACAAGGTAAACCAAGGAAATGAGGTCTGTCCTGGCCTCCCAGGCCTCTTAAGGTCCTTTCCGAGCACTGCAGAACCTCACAGCTAGTTCTTTGTCCCTATCTTACCCAGAAACTTGAATCTGGTCCCTTGTTTTAGCTTGTTATACAGCAACAGAAAACCCCACTGTTTGCATGTTTTTCTCTTCTTTTTCTTTGTTTTTTCCTACCCTAAATGCATCCAAATCACAAAATAAATACCTACACTACTCCATTCCACAATATAAATCTCAGAAAGCAACAAACCTACTTGCCAAGGAGATCGAATACCATCTTCAACCCCCTCGCTTCCTACCTATCTACCTCAAGCACCGGTTCGGGGGAAACCCCTTACTTTGATGCTCGATTCGAAGCGCGCAAGCGCTCAAGGCTTGAATCCGTTAGTCCCGGCAACGGAACCAAAATGTGGGAGCTTTCACTCAACCGCCAAGACCCTCGGACCGCTTATTGTTTCAAGCGTTCCAAGCCGAGCACTAATGGCTACCTCTCACATAGCCGACACGCCATCCATATCTACAGGTGTAGTGAGCTTACCTTGATGCCGTTCGAGTTACCTCCTCTCCCGCACACTTCGGTAGCTCCACGATTCAAGTGCAAGCTTCAAGCAAGCTCGATCCTCCCGCTCCAAGCTCCAAGCTCCATTGCCGCGAGCAAGACAAGAGAAGAGAAGAGAAGAGAAGAAGAGAGGAGAAGATGGAGAGCTTCTCCTCCTCGGTCCCTCACCCTCACACACTCACTCCCTCACACTCTCACACTCCCTCTCTCAAGCACAAGCTCAAGCAAGCAAGAAGAAGAAGAAGAAGAAGAAGAGGAGAGCTATTTTTGGCCACACACAAGAATGAGCTTCTCATTCACTTTTCAACTTTATATACAAAACCCTAAATCCCTTTTGGGCGGTCATCCCCTTTTTCCCTTTTTACATGGCCGGCCATAGCCTAGGCCCTTTTTCCCATTGTCCTTCTATCTTCCTAGCTTCCTTTCCACCGCCCGTCTACCTTTACAAATTGCACGGGTGAGAGCCCGGCGCTCTTTTACAAGATTTCAGGGTGCGCCCGCCTTTCCCCTTTTGCCTTTGCCTTGGACTTTTAAGGTTGCCCTTGCGCTTTTGGCCTTTTCTCCTTTTCTTTCTTCAGTCGGCTACCTTTTTCCGCCTTTGCCCTGCGTCTTTTCCACTTCTTTTTGCTTTCTTCGTGTTGGGGTTAACACGAGGGCATGGAGGAGATGCCGTGGTTTATGTCTATGCGATGGTTACATGGAGCCTCCATGGAGCTTTGATCACAACCTCTCACGAAGGGGTAGAGGTCTCTACTAAGGAGTGACAATTCTTGAGGGGATGCAGTCCAAAGGTGACCACATGTTTTATGAGCTGTCATATCATGATTTTATATGTGACAACTAATTAACAGTTTCAATGTAAAGTACAAAATATAGAGTGCGACGTAGTCGACCTGACGATATTTTTGCATGGAGCGTATCAACAAAATGCTCTCCACAATGGATTGTGGTATCATGGTAAAGTTCAAGCAAGAGAGCCGACGGTGAGCCATGGATCCAAACACTGTTATAGAAGAGATGGAGTATTTTGGAAACTTGCAAAGTATTATCATGATGGATTATCGTAGCTTCTCCATGATCCTATTCGATGTGCAGTGATTCAAAGTGGTACTAGAAAGAGCCGGGGCAACTGTTCAACGAGATCCATCTGGATTTCTCAAAATAGATTCCGAAAAAAGATGAACGAATCTATGCGACATGCTTGTATTGCCGGTCCATTGTGAACAGGTGCATGAACTCATATTTTTTAAAATTTTATTACGACACGATATATGTCACAAATGTTAAATCTCTCTTGTATGTGATTTTGAATAGGTAATTTTCTATCCAAATCCCCAACAACCTTGATGGTGGTATGTTGTACCTTCAGCTTCTCGAAGTGCAAGATTATATTATGAAAGCAACGTTTCCAGGGTATATGAGGATAGTATGTTGATAGAGAGGTCGATATTGCAAGGGGTGGGGGCCACTCAAAGCTTGAAGCATGTAGAGGACACAGAATTGGGTAACAATGATGGAAAGATAGGAGACTAAGAATTCTTTGAGAACGAGGTGGGTCTGTGCTCTCGGCTCGAGATACAAGTGCTACTTCTCTTGTAGGTTCGAGAGAGGATGGCTTAGGTGGTTGTTGTGGAGGTACCGATGCAGTGTCTCTGTCTTGTCATTTTGCTAGAGTTGCATTACCTGTGGGATTTGTCACACTTGTGGGGACGTCTACTCCAGACACTCCAGCTTTTGCTCAGTCATCCCGTAGGTGACACCCCTATGGGTGCTACTCCAAGAGATACCACCCTCGTGGGTACACCAGATGTATAGGGGTCTCTTGGATATGCCCAGGAGTGCGGTCACACAAGTGGGAGAGGACACATCTTAGATATACCCCAAAGGGGTATGGATACCTTGTAGATGATAGGACAGGAGCCATAATCATGAATGATAAGGGGAAGAGGGTGATGGCTCGTATGAGAGAGTTGTGCTAATAAGTTTTTCGACACAACGTCTTAGATAATTGGAAGAACATACCGGAGGGGAGAAATGACTACATAGTAGCATCCTTGCATGATGAGTTTTCGGTACCCACTACAGTAGATCTATGTTTGGCTCTCCTTCTTCAAGAGAGAGTTTGGGTTCTTATATGATGTGATGAAGATGGACATATAGGTAGTTTAGACAACCATAACAAATGCTTTCCTACATAATATCCTTGAGCATGTAGGAGGGACTTCGGGGTCTATCTCTACTTTATGCTAGCTCTTGGTTGATGTCTTTGTTTATAAGCTCTAGGAGTTTTCTTTGTCCCACGAGTCTTTCGTCAATTGAATTCAATGGTTTTAGAGGCCATGCCAATGTCATTGGCATTATCACCTTGACTTTTTACCTGATGGGTGGTTGTACTAAGTGGTCTCCTTGCTTCATTGTGTGCCCTAAGCAATTGCTCAAGCACCTCTTTATTTTCCTCACTAAGTTTCTCCTTTGAGCTAAGAATTTTCTCCTTGCCTTTTTCTTGAGACTCAATGAGATTACACATATTGAAAGTTGTAACTATCCTAACATTTAGTAGTGTTAGATGTATGCTTTGTGATTCTCGCTTATTTTTTTACAACGTCGCTTGTACTGACAATCGTGTTTCTAATAGTTGTATTTTGTTTTATTTACATCACTCCATTACAAGCCCTGATCCCACTGGCCTAGAGACTCGATATGTAGAGAGACACGTTCTCACTGCATTAATCGATAGATTGTATGCATGTGGTGTCCCAACAAGTCACTCATCTTTCTTATCTGTAGTTACTAATTATAATTAAAATGCTTTATTGTATGGTGGATTGATGTATAGTTATTTCTTTTTTTTGCAAAGTCCATTCGATGCTCCTTTGTGATGGGACGAGCTTTTGAATGGCGAGGATCTATAGCTCGCACTTGGATCTGTGGAGCGCACATCGTCTTCTTTTTTGGTCCTGTGATCTATGTAGACATTTTCTATGCATTATGTTATTATCATCCTTTGTATCTTGCCATGGTTCCATGAGCTCTTTCATTAAGTGATATTGTATTTATTTTATGTATCAGTCTTGTGGATTCAACTACACTTTTCCTTCATTTTGACGACCATTGTACACTTTACAGTAACCCTTTTGTATAGCCCAAGCTGCCCTGCCACAATTTTTTTTCTTTGTAATCGTCGCTATTAGCGTCGCAAATTTACATGCATGCATCGTTATTATCGTCGCAGTTTGCATAGCAAAATGTCGTTATTTACATTGCATTTGCTAATATCGATACAAATAGTGACGCCGATTGTGATGGTTCTATCACTAAATTGATTGCTTATTATGCATTCTCTATTTAATAAATTTATATCAATAAATTAATGACTCCCTTTTCTTTAAGAGTTGATGATGATCTAGCATGGCCATGATACCATTATTCCTAGTTCATCACTTAATGGGGTGATCAGAGCACTGTGACGGGATATATGGTACAGGTAGTACAAGTTATGAAGGGAGAAAGAAGTGTCTCTCAAGTGTAAGAGTGTACACAAGAACTAAGGAGTTATATATAAATGAAGATGGATTGAGTTCTAAGAAGAGAAAGTGCATTAGCATTATGTATATGAATTTATGTGTGCATTCGGGGATGCTTGGGAACGTTTACTTGTGTATAATGAGCATTGTATTCATTTGGGGTCATCCTCTCCCTTACAAGTCAAGGTTTAAGGTCTTTGCTTTCATTAAGAAAGATGAGAGAGGCAATTCTCTCACTAAGAAAGACAAGAGACGTGATCCTCTGGAAGTGAGGAGAGAAGTGATTTTCTCTTTCTAAGGTCTAAAATGACACAAGCTTTTATGTGGAATTCAATCTTAAGGTTCAGGCCCAAGGCAATCTAATGAACTCTCCTTATCTATGGCTCAAGGTGGTTGCATGGACCACAAGTTAAGAGTACAATTTGAAAAGTTATTTTTTTTAAATAGACATGGTGAATCCATTTTTAAAATATCTCGCGATAAAAAGGCTATCTCTAAAAACAGCCCGCGAGGGTAATTGGAAACAATGAGATCTACAACTTTTGTCTTGGACGTTTTTTCACATTCAAGCAATGCACAGAGAGATATCTCGAAATTGGTGCTGCAGAGTAGGTCATAGAATAGTCGCATCTTGCATGAAGATCAACCTTTCCAATCTTGGCACTTAAGTCTCTCTCCAAGAAGAGAAGCTTTTGAAAGCCTATAAAAGAGGAGCCTCTCCTTGGGTGTGGAAGAGGTGAAGGAAGCATCACTTTGCATGCATCCAAGAGGAGAAGAGAAGGAGCAAGTGCTGCAAAAGCCCTACTGAAATCAAGTTCCAAAAGGAGAAGAGAAGGTGCAAGTGCTACGGAAGCTCTGTTGAAATCAAGTTCCAAGAGGAGAAGAGAAGGTGAAAGTGTTGTGGAAGCTCTGCTGAAATCAAGCTCCAAGAGGAAAGCCCTACACATATTGTGTAGGAGAGAATGAGAGACTCAAGAAGGATCAAAAGGTACAAACTTCCAAGTTGTGCAACTGTTAGCCGGTTGTATACCGTGCAAGGAACCGTGATCTTGTTCCCAAGATCTACAAGTTAAGAACTGGTTTATGTGTAATGGAGGAGCTTACTTCTTGCCAATAATATAACTCCACAAGGGGAGGGACTAGCCCATCTTCCAGTCCCTAGTGTATTATCAATCTCTCTATCTCTCCCTCTCTATATATATATCTTTCTTTTCTCTCATATATTCTCTCTCTGTGCCAGCATAATATTTACCATATATCTTTTAAGTATATAAGAAATTCGAGCGTGTATCTCGGATCTTATAATAGGTTGTATGGTGTCGCTCATATTGATGTGTTTAGCGACAAAGGGGGAAATTCTTTTTGTGAATATTTTCGTCGCTTTGAATGTCGGTATAAGGCCTGTATCTTGTAGTGCCATTGTTTTTCTTTTTCTAGAAGTCCTAAAGAATGCCCCGTAACTTTATTTTTGCGTGGTGTCCATTGATGCTAATGAGAACAATACATTTTTATTATTCAACTACACTACACTTATTTGTGAAAGTAATATACCGTACATTTTTATAATTCAACTACAATACACTTGTTCATGAAAATAACATACTATTCTTCGTAATTACAATTTTTTTAAAAATAAAAATCTAGTTTATCTCTTTTATGTGCAAGAATGATAATTCTTAATTTGTTTACTTAATAGTAATTCTAATAAATAAATAAAATCAATAAACATTAACAATACTTCAAAAAATAAATGAAATGAAAAAACATGTTAAATAGCATGTCAAAGAGTTATTAAAGGTCTTCTCGTATTTAAATAATTATGGGGGAAGGTGCCATTCCCTCGTCCATTCAAAATATCCAGTTTGTTCAATATATATGGTTTCGCTTTTTTCAATATGTTTAAAATATCATTACACTTTTTTTTTCCATACGTTCAAAATATCTTTTGCTTTCCCTTTCGTTTCACTACTAACTAACTATTAGCTATTATAAATACTACCGATACTAACTAATTAACTGCTACTAATATTACTAATAAGTTTAATTAATATACGTGTAACTACTAATATTGCAACTAATAGTTAACATTGGACTACTACAAATACTACTAACACTACATAAGTCTAACTAAACTAATAATAGTACAATCTCTCTCTCTCTCTCTCTCTCTCTCTCTCTCTGAGATCTTGTCCTACTAACTAAACTTTTTATTTTATTTGCCTTTAGCAACCCCCCCTGATTGCCTCGCTAGCTCCCAAGCCCTCCACTACCTTCGCCTTGCTTTGCCTCAACTTGTTTACAAGTCCTACACTCCACCTTTGCTTGCCCAAGTCATCAACCCGCCACTCTGCCTTTGCCCACCAAAGTCTTCAATTTGTCCATGCCTCATGATGGTACTATACCTAGTGGTGGCTTCGATGTAGTGATGATCAATTCTAGTTATGGCGGGTCTATCGTGGCATACCAACTATCAAAGGCAATGCTAAGGGTGTGCTTTGCTAGGACTCATCTTGGCTAGGTCATCAGCATTTGCAATCACTAATTGTGATTCCTTATGATCAATTAATTGTTTGCGATTCCTTAAGGTTGCTATTCCATGATCACTTACGTACTATAACTTATGAACTAACCATTAGGGGAGTTTTGAGGTCTTGAAAATGCCTTTTAGGATGTGGAGAGAAAGTGCTTTAGACCAATAGGAGGAAAGCCTCCGTAACGGAACTTCTATTTAAAAAAATTTAAAAAATCATTTTACAAAAACATATAGATATAATAATATTACGAATTTGTATTTTTATTATCTATTTTTAGTCTCTTATATTCGTGATTATGACATCTTTTGCATTAATGGCATAGAGTCTCGGCTACTTTTATTTAATGATATATCTAGATTAATGATAATGACTTATGTAATCTAAATTCAAATTAGTGAAAAGCATGGCACTCAATTTTTTCCCTCCTTTCTTTTATTCCTCTATTGTTTTTCCCTCCGTTGTGGTAGCCTAGTCTTCTCTCTCTCTCTCTCTCTCTCTCTCTCTCTCTCTCTCTCTCTCTCTCTCTCTCTCTCTCTCTCTCTCTCTCTCTCTCCTACCATGGATACATAAATTCGACCTTCAACAAGGCGTCCAAGCTCCAAAATCACATCCATATCAGTGTTTAACTCATTCTAAACTGATGGAAGATGGATTCCTACTATCATTAGCAAAGGTAGTTGGATCACCATGCAACAAGCAAAACGTGAAAAAAGGCAAAGACATGAGAGCTCGTTTATCTCTACTTGGAAGGGCAGAATTCGAGATTTTAAGCTTGGAGCAAACAAGAATAGCATCAAAGAGGTACTAGTGCAACATGTGTTCATGCATAGAGAGTTGTGTTTGGAACCTGGATCTTCAAAGCTTCCAATGCATAGACCAAATTGTAAGAATTTGATTCTTAAAGTTTTTCCTTTCTTAAACATGGTTTAGGTTTTTCCATTATAATATTTGTTTGTCTTGTAGATGTATATCCCTCTAATCTTGAGGAATGGCAACCAGTGGAGTTTATTGTTGATGTTATTGATGTTATACATGGTTCAATTGGAGAAGAAATGTATAGAGGCAGAAAGAAGACAGAGCTTGCGCAGAATGGAATATTTTTTTATGACCATTCTTATGTTATTCCTATGCAGCGTTGCCAATGGCGATCAATAAACCTCCTTCCTTTGCCAGATTTTTCAAGCTTTGAGTGGCCTTTGCCAAGTCCAGCTACTAGTGAGGGCTATAGATGTAAGATATTTTCTGAGATCCAGAAAGCATTAAAATCTAATATCTCAATTAGGCTAAGCAAAGTTACTTTGTTTATGCCTATTAATATATTTATTGATTTCTTCTCTAATATGGAGATAAGAAGAACAAAAGCCATGCTTTCAGTGAAGAGGCTAACATATGATCATGTCATACAATTTGTTGATGAAGGATGGGATACAAGGACAGAAGGAAAAATTATATGTAAGATAGATCAAGACTCTGTAGCTTGTAAATATATGATTGCTACTCAAAATTTTATCCTTAGCTTTTACTATAGTCGATGGCATTTTGTTGGTAGTAGTCTAGTTACTTTAGACCAGAATCTTGATGATTTCAGCAAAGATCCTATAGTGGATCTTGATATTTGGTTCAACGAGGATATTATTGCAATCTTAAAGATCAAAAAATCATGTACGCTACATCAAGTGAGGATGGATTTACAAAATGAAGACACTTAACTACCATGCTCCTTTGTATTCCAGCTTGACAAGAAACGAGTAAGTTTTCACATCATATTATATCTACTTAGAAGTATATCAAAATCTCACTTCCTAACTAACAAACATTTGTAATTTATTTTTTGCAGATATCGAAAAGGAGAGAAAAGAATATACACTGCAAAAGGACATTCAAGAAAAGATATCTTTACTGTCAATATAAAATATATGTACAACTTTTGTAGCAGATGTCTATCTGCCATCTCTATGAGATATACAAGGGCTGAAGGGAAAATTTCTATATATGAAGGCTTACAAGGCGATATGGCAAAGCTATTTCTTTTTTTGAGAACTATCCTTTCTAGGAGTCCTTTTTCCTCTCTTTGATGCCTTGGGTGTAGAAGGTGTGGGTAAAGGTGTTGAAGTTGTGGCTTCACCTTCCGTGGTTATAGGCACCGCATCTCCTTCCTCGTGTAAATCCCCACCAATCTCTGTTGTTGGTCGTATATAATTGACCATTATATACTTCAAGAGCTTTGCTCTGATATACCAAACATGCTCAAATGTATAGCAATCCTTCGAAAACTGTCACACATTTATAGGAAAACGAGTTTTAGTTCATTATTGTTCTTACAATAGACTATATTTTTATCATCAATGGACTATTTGCAATGAATATCTATCTTAAAGTTTAGCATCTTTCATATTACCTTTACATGTTTATCATCATTAAGATAAACAAAGTTAACCATTCTTCTAGCATTTGCAATCACACTCCAGCCACAAGAATGGCTATCATCTTGATGAGGACACTGCAACCACCAACACAAAGTAAAACTATGGAATTTACGGATGGTAGTTCATAGAATAAACTTATGTTTCAATTATTTTAATCAATAATTTACTGCAACTTGTCTATATTGCATTGTTGCAAGCAAATCAGACGGCATAGGGGGGCCTTTTCTCTAGCTCTTCAATTATCTTTTTGCACTTCTATATATAAAATATATTGAAATTTAGAGTACTTACAAAAAAAAAAGAATTGAAATATCAAGGAGCCCTTGGATAATATAACTTACAATTTAGCATTTCCATGGCTTCCTTTCATAGAGTTGATTAAAAAACATTGCTTATCCACACAATCTATTGCAATGAAGCTCCAATGAGAACTGAAAGCGATCATATCTCAACAAATTAGTAGGATAAAATCTCAAAAACTCTAATAGAATATTGAATCACTTACTTTTCATTAAATGGAATTATAAGGAGCTCCAAAGTATCGAAGTCAATCAGATTGAACCACTGCTCAGCAAAACTTGTATCAAGCTCGTTCCTCATAAAGTGTGAGATAGATGGATCAAGAACCTCAATTTTTTGTTGCATATTCAAAGGAAACTCATGCATTACACACCTAGAAAAGGCATAGAAATAGTGAGTATAAACAAGAAAAATCTTAATGTTAAAAAAATATCAAAAAGTAGAAGTAATTATGGGTGGATATACCTTAGGCTAGCAAGAATAATACTGTCATTTATTTCTCTTCTTTTATCCTTAAGAATCTGAACACGTGCAGCATTAAAGGAGATAATCTCAGCTCTTTTACCTAAGTTACCAAGTAAGAAACAAAACACATTGAATCCTTCTGGATTAGCTGCTTCAAGAAGGGTGGCTAGCTCATTTTCAAAGGGCTCTAGTTGCTCTGCTTTCCTTTCTTTAGCCCTTTGCCTCCTATACTCTCTCCATTTATCTGCCTGTTCCTCTTTAGCTTTCTCCTCTTTTTCATGTTGCCTTGTATCCCTCTCATGGGTGACATCCTCAACCTTGGGACCTGGGGGCACATTAAGGATATTAAATGTCTTCTCATCAGTGAGGGGAACTGGCTCAAGGACCTTTGAAAATCTATATCTTAGCCTCCTAAGAATTACCATGTCATTGTTCATGAGTGTGAGCCTATGAGCATGAGCAGCACAAATATAGGAATCTTGAAAAAACTCGACTAAGAAATCCTCTGTGGCTTCCTGTATACAATTAAGGGCTATTCTTGTCCATCTGAAACTATCCAAACTATATTTGTCACCAATCTCCCTGACAAGCCTTTGAAAAGGCAGCTTTGGAATTGCATTGTTTAGAGCCTTTATTGCCTTCCTAATCTCCCTTAGGCACCTGACATTTTGAGGAAACTTTCTCTTTGGCTTTGACTTTCTAGAGCGCTTTTGAGGCTTTGACGATTGATGAATCTTTGATGCTAAACCCCTAGGATCAATCTTCTCCTTCCTTACTGTTGATTTAGTCCTAGCCATCTACAAAAAAAAAACATATTACTTCTTGTCCCAGTGAAACACAAGTTTGAGAAGAGAGACTTGCAGCATGTTATTTTCGTGTTTCACCAGAAAACACATAAATAGCAAAACAATCAACAAAACTAAGGAAAACAAAACATTAACCTAAGGACTACCATAACAATTACCTACAATCTCTACACCATTAAAACCATAGAAGCAATGTTATAAAACATCAAGGGAAAGATAATTCTTTATACTACCACCAGGTTATATCATAGACATGAACTTTTCAAACTTGAGTCAAAGGAAAAGTGCAGAAAACCATACCTTGTCTCGCACTTTGCTGGAAAAATTCTGTTTAAAACCAATTTTGTGAATAAGCTCGGTGAAACGCGAATACGTTCTTCACAACCATAGCTCGAAGACCATGATCGCATTTCACACGACAATGTTATGCTGGTACAAAAAAAAAAGTATAAAAGTGACAACTACCTAGAAGCTCCATACTATCAAAACCCTAGAAGCAATGTCATAAGACATGAAAAGAAATATACTTTTTCACACGGGTATCAGCTTACCTTACAGACATGGATTTTGAAGTGCGAATCAAAGACAGTTTTTAAAAAAACTCCTGGTGAAACCCGAAAATGTGCTGCATGACCACGACTCGAAGCTTCTTATCACGTTTCACCCGACAATGTTGTGTTTGTGCAATAAAAATAAGTTTCAAAGTGACATTAAACTATTTTTATAACATCGGGCTAGTTTTGTCATGAAATTTGCCGTGCATCTTTCAATTTTAGAATTACTATGGTAAAAATTGCAAACGAATAGTATTGTTAGACATGAAATGGAATACTTACTAGGTGTGGATGACTTCACGCGACAATTTTCTCGCAATTCTAGATTATTCTTTTGGGTTGCTTTGTCTTTTGCGAAGTCCGTTGAGAAATGTGAACAAATTTGGCCATTGTTTCCCTTTATTGGGGGACTTTTCTAAAAATTGATGGTACATGCATTAATTGGTGGTGTGTTAAGTGGAACACGTGCGCACGTATTCTGAGATATTGTTATCCCCGAAAAAAGGGAGTCTCCTTTCATGCGTGCAAAAATATTGGAAATTTCGAAATTTGCGGTCGCCTTTATTTTGCCATCATTAGGTTAACTTTTTCGTTTGAACTATCAACACACGTTTGACAATTGATCAAACTCTAAACACACAATATTAATATAAAAGATTTCAAAATCATCTTCTCCGATATTGTCTTTCTTTCTCCTAAAATTTTGCTTCAATTTGTCTTCGAGGTCCTTGCTTCCTGTTTGAAGAGCACTTCAACAATTTCTGATAGGTAACAAAAATTTGTTATTACAAGTATCTGAACAAAATTTCATTGATTAGTATAGAAAGAATTTTTAACAACACTTGAAAAATCACAAATGTCATGTGTTTTGTGTCTTTCAAAAGGAGCATGGCACTTCCAGAAAGGATTTTATCACAAATTTATGTGTTTTAATAGAATTAATTCATAGTTCATCTTTCTCTTGGTGTTCTGAATCTATTGACCGATGAAATGCAAAATAATATCTCTAGTTAGTGATGTCTTCCTAACTATCGCGTTTCACCGGTCAAATGTTGAAATAATGCTTGTTTTCAAGTAGTGTCCGATGAAACGCGAGTTCTTCACCGGCTTTGGCCTCTGGACACCTGTTTTCGCATTTCACTGGTCACATAAAAATTTTTCTCCTTTTTCGATCTTTTGTCTTGTGAAACGCGATTTGTTTGCATTTGAGGCCTCTTTCCATGGTTCTATCGCATTTGATTGGACATTGTTGCCATTCTGATTTGTTTGTAGGGGTAAATCTTTTGTTGGTCAAGATGACAAAGAGAAAGCTATCTTTGGAAGGAATGGATGAAGAGGATCTAATGGAGACTTCTGATGATAGGCTCTTTGATTTCTTACACACAACTGGAAATTCTTCCAAGTTTAGCTATATCAAGGAAATTTTCAATGTTCCTTTTGATTTGAAAGAGTTATTGGAGGATCTTGAAGATAAACTTAAGGAGTACATATATTTTTATGATAGACATGTGCAAAGTTTAGAAGTCAATGGATTTATTCATTATAGTGATGTCATGGGAGCCACCAGTACAGCCAAATCAACTTTGCTAGGCAGGTTCAACCTCGTTAATGAGGAATTCAGGAAGAGATAAACATGTTACCCTTTCCATAGGGATCAACACCAATGCCTTCTGATCCACAAGGATGTTGGATTTATTGTGTATCTTCAGTACATGGAAAATTCTTCTCCAGATATAGCCCAACAGAGAAAGCTAGAGGATATTGCAAGTATGGATAAGGAGGGCGAAGAGAAGGAGGAGATGTTCCAAGAAGATATTGAGAATCAACTTGTCCAGGTTTTGATGTAGGTTTGTTTAGAAGTGACAATATCACAATGGTGGAAGAAAAGGAGATCGAGCCAAGTGCACAGGTTGATGAAGAAAGGCCTCTTGCATGTGTTCCAACATTTCCGACTTATCTTATCAACAAGAAGAGATATGTGTTGCTAAATGATATTCAACATCTTTTTGATATTAGAGAAGATTATTGCTTAGCAATCCTTGCAGGTTGGGGCCAAAATGACATGAATTTTATAGGTTATGAACAAGAACCACTAGCAAGTCTTGATGTTGAGGGAGAGAATTTCCAAGGCAGCTCTATAGCCTTACATACATGTATTAATCAAATTGTAGAATACAAAAAGGAGGGGCTACCTACACAAGGAGAGTTATTGCAGGTCCAGAAGAGACTTCGTATTGATGATATAGGGTATGAAGAGAGATTGAAGTCTCCATCAGATGAGAAACCCAAGAGTTCAATAAATCTTTATGATGATAGTCTTCTCGAAGAAGACGAACACCATAAGGTATGAAATATAATTCGAAGTTACCCATTGAGTTTATGTTAGACTTTATTATGCATTATAGATAAATATATTATATCTTATACTATCGTGGTTTGTTGTATAGATTGAGATTGAAGATTTGGACAACTTTCTTGGAAGGGCCAAGGGCTCTAGGCCAATGAAGCTTGGAAAAAATCAAAGCCTTGGCCATTATATTGGAAACTTAAACAATCAAACAATTGTAATATATCATAGTAGATTGTCAAGCTCTCCAAGTCTACCAATGATGGCTTTGAGAGCTATCTCAAAGGTAATTGGATCTCAAGTTTTTAGCAAAGGTTTGGACAAGATCATTTTAGTGGAGAAGGAAGAAGCCATAAGAGTTTTTGGCTTCATGCCTGGATACAGTGGATCTAGAGCTGGATGTTTTGGAGTTCTTGGCTCCTATTTGCTCTCTTATATAGGAGATAGTAAGAATTTGAAGCTTCTTCCAAGCTATCGAAAATAGGAGTTTTTGAAATACAGAGGTCTTATTGAGTGGGATGAAACAAAAGATTCCTCTAGAGGCCTTGTCGAGCTACCTGAAACCAAGGACTCCTCTAAAGGCCCTATTGAGGTGCCTGAAACTAAGGACTCCTCTGGAGGCCCTGTCGAGGTGCCTGAAACTAAGGACTCCTCTGGAGGCCCAGTCGAGGTGCCTGAAACTAAGGACTCTTCTGCAACACAATCAGACTAGAAGATGCCAAAGATCAAGGGTTTCTTGCAACCCATCTTTTCCCAACTCTTTGTTTGGTTTGTAACCATTCTGTAAATCTTTGCTTTGCACAAGAATTTAAATATCTATCTTTTCTTCTTTGGGTAACAATTTGTATAGTCCTTGCTAAAGATGATGTATTGCTTGATGTGGTTGTATCTTTAAGCTTGAATTTATGATAGATTTGTCAATAGAACCATTGAAAGACCTCTAATAAAATGTTGGCTTTGTGTCTTCCACCTCCATGTCTTGTGTGTCTGAAATATTTTGTTCTTGCTTGATAATGTGATTTTTCCATACCTTGGGTTGACTAAATAGATAGAGATCCATATTGTTTAATAAAGTATGGAGCATGGTTGTATAAAATATGCTGCATAGTCAACAAATAAAGAAAGTTATTAAAAAACATTATATGAGTTCGACAATGAAGAAACAGACATATACAAACTTCTTACCATATAGTGAGTAAAGTGTTGATCACCCCAAGCTTCTGTCATCTCCTTTTTGAAAACATTCAATTGGTTTTTAAAGTCTTTGAGATCATCATCATTCCATTCAGTCTTATCACAATTAAAAAACACTTTTCCTAGTGTTTCCCAAACTTTAGTTTTTCTATTCCGAGCTTGTCCATTATCAGTGTGATCCTTAACTGCATTATGTAGGGATTTCCACTGATTAAATTTAATAGTTGAGCCACCATTTCTCGAGTTTATCTTGCCAAGTCTCCCATGAAAGCCTAGAAACCTTCTAGCCTTCACTCCACCAATAGATGGTTTTTTTGGGACACAATTACCATCCTTAGACTTCTGAAGATCTAGTTCAATAACAACATTGCCACCATGCAAATCAATTGCAGAGAGAACTTTTTCAACCTTTGTTATAGCATCTGTTCTAGTTGATAATGGCTTCAGCTTCCATGCAAATCCTATATAGAGATGAACAAGCTTTTCAATTATCCTGCAAAGTGCATGAAGTGTACAAATATGGGCATTAGCTAAAGGAATGTCCAAGACTGGTTTAAACTGTGGATCCTTATTGTGCCTAGAGGGAGCTCTATTCCAATTGCTTGAGTTTAACTCTGCAGCTGGCGACATGCAGTATAAGCAAGGAGATCTCGAGTTGGCTCCCTTTGATACATTATACATACATTTGAGTGTCTTTAGGTCACCAGCTATGGGCCACTCAATCTTGTAGTTCCCAAATCCTTCAACAAATAGCTCTTCTCCTACTTGTTGCCTTTGAATAACATTAGGTATTGATATTTGATGAAAAACCCAATATAATATATCAAAAATCTCAGTATCTACCTCAAATGCTCCTAGCCACCAGATGTTATATTCAGATTGAACACTAAATTATGTTGAGTGATTGCAATGACCTGACGAAAGTGCTCTATTCATCAAGGTGATAGAGATTCTCTCCAATTTTTTACATTTTAGAATCTCACTTTCATCAAGTTTAATCACAAATCTAGCCACTCCCTATGCCTCTGCTACTGACAAGTCATAAAATTTGATCATTAAGCATTGTAGGGTGCGCAAGTCAAGTAAAATATTGTTAAATTCATTGAATGTAACCTCCTTTTTCTTGCCCTTGAAGGTAGCCTTGATATGAAAAGGCTCACCTAGAATCCCCATCATTTTGTTATTAACTCTCTGTCTGATAGTCCTAACCACAAGTGGCTTCGAAAGTAAGCAATTGCATACCTGTCCTTACTTCATATTTGATTGTAAAAGCTAGAAAAGTTGCATATAAGCATCTCGACTGATACCAATACTATCCAGTGTCTTCTGTACTAACTCAGAATCCAAAGAATGATCCTTTACAAATGACTCCAAGCATTGTTTCTTTGCCTTTTTAAATTTCTTCTTCTCCAAAATATCCTTTGAAACTACTGAAGGAAGATTATGATAATAAAAGTGAGCTGCTTTTAAAGGATCTCTTTCACTTGCATTTGGTTGTAGAAGAGATCTAAGCAAAATTAACATCACAAATCAATACAAGTAATTTAAATAAAGCCATATTTAAGATTTTCAAGTGAAAAAAAATATACCTTGCTGCTTGGATTCTTTTACCACAACCTCCTCCTCCTCGTTTGAGATTCTCAATATTTTTACTTTGTCAATTTCGAAGGCCTAAAAAAAGTTTGCTTTTGTTGATAAGCTTTGATATGCTTTTCCAATGAATGAATTTTTTGTTGACAATCCTCTAGCTTCTGCAACAACTCTATATTGTGTTTCATCAAAAGATGATTCTCTAGTCCAAGGATATCCTTTTTTGCAACAAGGTTAAGTGTATAACCTAAAAATTCATTGTAGCCATCACCAATAAACCTCATTAATGATGAGCTATTATAGAAAGGAGGAGTGCTATTTCTCCTAGGATCTTTGGGATACAGCTTTCCATCTAACGAAAGATCAATATTCTTCTTTCCTTCAAACCTTAGTATATGTTTCATAGACTCTGTAACCGTAATAGATTTTGTTCTCTTTCTTATTGGTTCATACTCACTATCCAACTCAATATGAAGATGATAGAGAGGTCTTTTATGAGAGCTACAAAGATCATTGGATGATTGATCCATAGCTGAGTTGCACAGATCGTTGTGTGATTGATCCATAGCTAAGGATATGATTAGAAGCAAGAACGAAAACAAAGAAGAGACTACTAAGGAGGAGAAAAAAAGAAGAGAGAAACGATGGAGGGAGGCAATCGAGTATCCACCAAAATTCAAATTGAATATTAGTTTTCACTTTAATGAGGAGAGGTAAGATCTTCATTATGACAAACTTTGCCAACTTTATGGCGACCTAGATTTCTAGGTTTGATGTGACCACGAGAATATCACGACAATGACTTATTAATGAATTTTGATATTTTAACTTACCAAAATGTAAACCTTTTAAAAATTATATAAAATGATTTTATTTCTTAAATTGTTTTCTCTCTCTAGGATCTCTTACAAGGCATTTTCGAGACCTCAAAACTCCCCTAATGTATTGCATATGAAATAATATGATTGTGTATCATGATTAAGACAAACTAATTGGCAAACCTTGGCACTTACTTTGACTAATATGATTGAGACAAATTAAGTCATGATCCACAATCCGCAAAGATCAATGAGATGATGTACCGGATGCGTTAATTCAAAGGTTGGAGATTTGAATCTCTATTGACGAATAAATCGCATGAGTTGTGAAGAATTTGAATTGAGCAAGCCCACAAGATGGATGCAACACAATTGGGAGAAGTTTATATTCTTGTTTTGCTTTTTTGGTATTCTATGTTCAACGTTTGCATTAGAGGAAAAAGTAAACTATAGTCCTAGTTGCGCTCATCATTTTCGTTACACATTTAGCTATATAGAAAAAACGAGGAAAAAAGTAAGTATATTTGTTTTGGGAGATTGTTAACGAAGAGGAAATCCACCAGTCTTGTTAAGTAGTCCTCTCAAGGGCCAACTCACATTAGCCTATTGACTCGATGTTGTTAACCGATGTCTTACATCTCACAAAGGAATTCTAATTTCATGTTTGTTGTCTTGGTCACCCTTTCTGGCCTAAAGTAGGTCATATCGAGAAGAAGCTACATATCATAATCGCCATCCTGCACAGAAATCATCGTAGGTGCTCCTCAGGTTGTCGTGGGAACGCCTATGGGTGGAATAATGCTCAAGGTTTGAGAGAGAGAGAGAGAACAAGTGCTCCAGTTTTTAGAAGTTTATATTCTTGTTTTGCTTTT